>NW_010539234.1:0-7857 GCF_000687285.1 Phaethon lepturus | reverse complement strand
GGGCTTTTGCCTTTCTAATTTCGTCCCTGCTAGACCTAACGAGATCCACGTACTCTTGAGTCGCCTGCCCCTTCTTCCAGAGGTGATAAACTCTCCTCTTTGCCCTGAGTCCCAGCAAAATCTCCCTGTTCAGCCAGGCCGGTCGCCTTCCCCGCCAGCTCTTCTTAAGGCACATGGGGACCGCCTGCTCCTGCACCTTTAAGATTTCCTTCTTGAAGAATGTCCAGCCTTCCTGGACCCCTTTGCCCTTCAGGACTGTCTCCCAAGGGACTCTCTCAACCAGTGACCTGAACAGGCCAATATCCGCACTCCGGAAGTCCATGGTAGCAGTTTTGCTGACCCCTCTCCTTATTTCGCTCACAATTGAGAATTCTATCACGTCATGGTCGCTAAGCCCAAGATGGCCTCCGACCACCACATCTCTCACCAGTCCTTCTCTGTAAACAGCAGGTCAAGCAAGGCACCTCCCCTGGTGGGCCCACCCACCAGCTGTGTCAGGAAGTTATCCTCCACACACTCCAGGAATCTCCTACACTGTTTCCTCTCTGCCGTGTTGTACTTCCAGCAGATGTCAAAATGTTTAGTAAACATAAACTCATTTGAGGCTAAGTTCTGTGCATTTGTATTTATTACTACTTGCAAAATATACCCCAAAAACATTTATAAGCAGAAGTGAGTGTGCAACTGTGGACCATCTTTATGAAAATAAAGGCCCTGAACCCGTACAGAAATTTCCAGTCAAGAAAATCAAAACAGGAGGAAAATCCTTTTCTGACACATACCAGGGACTGAACAGTAAGAATCTCAATAAAATTAGCAAAAAATTAAACCAAATTTTTAACATTTATTACTGCAACGTTGTCACCATGGACAAGAATTCTAGTGTCCTACATGCCATCACAGACTAAAAACATTTCTCTGCCCTTGAATCCATGAGTCCATACAGGGTTATTTCTTCAGTCCACTGCTGCCTCTTGTCTTTCCCTGCAATTCTGCAGTACATTTTTTCTTTCAGTCATGTTACTAGGCAATTAATATTCTGAAAATCTGCTCTATACATTCTTATATTAATATAAGAATTAACTACAGCATCCCAAAGTAGCTTAGCTTGCAATCTATTCAAATATTCTGATGGGTTTCCAGATGAAAGAGTTGGAGACTTTATTATTTTTACATTTTGAAAACATCCAGTGTATTTCTCATAAAGATGGTAAATTGTCAGTTGAAGGCTGATTTACTTGTTTGTTTGTTCAGCTAGGGGAGAGAAACTGTACAGGTTTCCCACCCTGCTCTGCTTATAAACTCTGGCTCAGAAGTCCATCATCCAAGAGAACATGCTTTGGCCTTTCCACTGAAACATTAAACAAAGACATCAAGTAACTGCAGTGGTGATAGCATTCCGCAGAAGTAAGGCAAAGGACAAGAGCTAAATTACATTTTAGCTGCCACCTTTCAGTCTCTGTTGAACATGGGCTAGATCTGAATGGCTAATCTAGACAGATGGCACTGCAGATAGGAACCATCTATTTTCCATACAAGAAAGAATAATTTCTACCCAAATCTACTTAACATGACATAAATCACTAAGGAGTTTACTGTTTGTACAACAGCACTCATTTTCCTTCTAGTTTAATTAAGCAAGGAAATTAAATACCTTGCAATGCAGATATTACTCTCCCTCAATAGTCTACAAGGATGGCTTGAACACGGAACAGCTTAACCCCTTGGGTAATGCACAGTCAATTTCTATTAAAAGGAAAGAGTTTGTTAGAGTCTCAAAAAGCAGGAATAGCTCCCACATTTGCTGGACTACATCCTCCTGGTGATATACATGCTATTCTAGTAGTCATTTGTCCACCCCCATCTCTGCTGCTGTCAACACTGATGCCAAGTGCCCAGCATTGTGTTGTATGGCTTAGCTCAGAGAGATTTGAGCTGCTGCTGTCCATCATCTGTTCCCTCTCCTCCTACAAACTCAGAAGTGAAAGAGAAAGAGAAATTTCCTGCCAGCATCCATTTTCAGACTTCAGAGGAATGAAATCTGAAAATATCCAAAGCAGCTACAATGCTTCTTTCTGCCCCACCCTTTGTCTTCTGTATCTTCTGATTTTAGAGGATTTCCTTTCTGTCACAGCTGGGACCTATTCAGTCCTCTACAGGACTTAAGAAAGGAGAAGGGGAATAAATACATAGTTTCATAAAACCTTGATCTTCCCCTTCCACCCACAGGCTCTAAGTGAAGCACTGTCTTAGTGCAAATATTTTTGTAAGACACAATTGAATTTGGAGAAAGTATATTGCCTTAAACCCTGGGGGCCATATAGTTCCAGAGCTGAAAGGTCAGCATAGCAGCACTAATGCAAGATGTATAAACAAGGCAGCCTACTTATATAATGAACTCTATCACTTCTGACCTTCAAATGTGAACTCAGGCTGTACAGTCATACCAATAAAACACTCTACAAATTAAACGATGAAGTTACTGCCGTAACTGGATGTTGTCTTGGACTCTCATCCACTGGAGGGTGGGGGAGTACAGTACATTGCATATGGTTCCCTGACGGTTGCATCAATGTTTACCAAAAAGTATTGGCATCTGTAAAACAGAAGATTACCTGTGCACTTCTAAAGAAAGAACTTCAAAGCATGAATTAGACATAAGTACTGTAACAAATACAGAGCAAACATGACACACGACTATGTCCTCAACTATGTATACAGAATATTTGTGATAAATCCATAGATATATGTATATAAACAAGATCCAGTTTAATAAGATGAGACATGAATGAAGAAGATAAGATTCTCTCTGTACTTCAATACTGTGTTATGTATGTATTAGAATTATGACAGTTTTTTTTTTTTTTTTTAATACTGCAACTTCTGCAGAGGTTAGAAGAAACTGTCTTATTATTCAGATAACTTCTGACCCAGGTCAGAACTTCCTCATCTTCAAACGTTAAATATCTTCAGCTAATGTTGAAAGTTTCTATGCGATCCTTTTACTTCTAAAAACAGGAGGAATATAATAACGGCGATGCTTTACCAGAACAATAAAAAAAAAAAGAGTGCAGAAAATGGTAATCTTTTAGCCTCTCTGATGGAATGACAAGAACTGCATTGCTGCCATTAGTTCCACAAATCAGCATCAAATTAATCAATGCTTAAGCAGCAAAAAGGAGACAATTATTTTCAATAAGTTATAAACATAGAATAAAAGAGAAAAAAATTTAAAAGGGCTTAAAACTAAAGTTCTGTGAAATCAGCACTAAAGCTAAAAGGTGAAATAACATTTTCTTGTCAGAAAAATTTTAATATACATTTTCCCCTATTTTTCTATTATTTTAAAAATGTTCAAGTAGGGGGAAGTGATAAAAACAACAGATGACAGATGTCTTCTGCCACTTGTCAAGTCAAATGAAATCTATGCTCTAAAATATACTTCAGCCACAAATACTGATGGCTAAATAGTGACCTGCTGTCATACACATCTCAATCATGCTTGAGACATTCTGACAAAACTACTTCCCACCTACATATGGTATCTGAACATATTTGCACCAGTTCAGACTGTGTTGCTAGAACTAAGATCAATAGTATTATAAAAACTGGAAACATCTGCTTAGAAATCATCATCAGGTCCTCTGAAATCAGACTCTGCTCCTCAGCATTATTTTGACAGTCAGCATCAAATATTTTTAGCTGAAGCCATCTTCAAAATCACAGCTAATACAGCATTTTAGGCATGTATAAGCACACACAGAAATGTAAATAAGAAACTATGCTCTAATCATTAAGAGCATTTAAGAAATGCCAAATGGCTTTAAAATTTGAACACCCTCAAGTTCTCTGATAGCTTGTCTATTCCTTACAAGTTCACCTTCATCTTTGCATTTGTTTTATTGAAGCCCTGCACTGTTTTTCAAAGCTTAAGACAAGGAAAGACAAAGAAAAAATACGCAAAAGTTAAAACAAACAAATATCCAAGGCCTGGGAGTGACATTTCTCAACAAACAATGGCAATTATTAAAGTATCCAGAGAAAGGCTAAGTTGTTAAATATTGTTGTATAGTAGAGAGGGGGAAGAGGGTTTTACAGACAAGATGCTCCTGGCTAGCCATTATTTGCCTTGGTAATCTCTTACATTGGTATAAGTAAGAGTCAGTACTAAAATCTCTCATGAAGATGCAATAACAAATAATGCTGATTCCATAATGGATATTTCCCTCTCTGAAAGTCTTACTCTGCTTGCATCAAGTTCTAGCTATTTCTCATGTTTAACCATTTTCTAGAACACTCACAGAAAAGAAAAATAAAAAAAAGGAGGAAACACAAAACACCTCATGAAGAACCACGATCAAATGTATTGTGAATATTAATTTTGGGGGTTTTATGTTTTCAAAAACATATCTGCAGCAGGTTTGTATATCTAACATTTCAGCTCCCTTAAAAAGTTACCTTCTAAAGACGAAGATCTTTACTGATACGTAGGCCTTACTGGAAAAGCAAAAAATAATTCCTTGTTACTGAGAAATCTGTAAAAAACGCTAAAATGTGTGCAGATCTTCTGCATACAATGGGCTAAAGACAGACTAACTCCAGAAATAAGGCAAATAAAATTAAAAGAAATATCCAAGGGATTAATTTGATGAATAATACATCAGAAGGATAATACATTATCACCATCGCTAATGTTAGAGCGTATTACCAATGACTGGGCATAATATTCTGCTATATTAGTTAAAATTATTGTGGGTTAAGAACTAAACCCCAGTAATTCTTACCATTAGGCTAAAAAATAATAATTTCCATTTAAAAGCCACATTTGTCAAGGCTTCCTTTTCTTTCAGCCTCTTCAATTCTGAACCATTAAGTGCTGCAGCTTATTCCCCAAGCAACTGAATTAGAGACAACTCGTACGTACTCTTCTTACCACATGACTCGGCAGAACCTCCTGCGTTGATTTAGCTCCACTTTCAGTTCCAAAAGAGTCTTAATAGGCTCACAAGAAGAGTACGGCTCATCTGTGCTTGTGGAATGGGTGCCCAGGACAGAGTGGGGAATCCCAAATGCCAAATATGGATTAGCAGACATCAGATTAGCAAATTCAGACAGGCACTGATCTCTAAATTGGATTAAAAATATACATACTAGCATGCAAAAACGGAGCCAGAAAAAGCCTTTGGCACAAGCAACAGTAATCCAGATACTAACAAATTCCATGTTATTATTCTGAAATCCTCAGTAGCAGTAAACATCTGCATATCAATCTGTTTTTCCTAACTGCTGCAGTATAAAAATCACAATTTGAGTTGTGCAATTTACCAGTGTCAAAACAGGGTGGTAAAAATCCCACTGGCCTGCCTGCAGGCACTCTGAAATTTCTCTCAATGTTTGTACACTAGCCTTTTGCTGTGGTCCCACAACAAGAAGGAGGTTCTGAGTGTGCACTACAACATGATGGAAACCAGGTAGGCCAACTGTGCATGGATCAACAGCAAACCATTCCTCCAGTCATCAAGCAGGAAAAGGGCAGGGAGACTCCTCCCTCCATTGCTCCATTTGTAGAGGACATGGCAGATCCACAATATCAGAAATGAAAACCAAAAACATCCCTTAAAGTCAAAAGGCCTTCCTGATTTGATGGTTTCACCAAAGAGACAGGGCTTCTGCATCAGTTACAAATCTGAAGCTCCTACTTGCATGAGCCCCTGCCAAACTTAATTTGTCTGTTTTGTATGAAATGTACAAATGATACAGTAACAGTTACTGAAACAGCTCTGAATGAATCATCAGCTACAGTAAACACCATTTAGAAAGCCCCCATCAAAGCATCTTGGTAATACTGCAAGTTTTGGGAGCTGCAAACACAGAACTAGACTATCCCTAGACTTGCACTATCTGCTGCTCTCTGGATCCTTCAAAATCATCCAGAAAAGGAAGAAAGGAGGGGCAAGACAGAAAAAGTGGCACAGAAAGCAGCTCCTTTCCTTTGCCTTTATTTTTCCCTCTTACACAACTGTTGTGTACCATAGGGATTGGAAAGCAATAGCAGATCTGTAGCCCCTCCTCAAGCTCCTCATATGCAGTTTGGCTTCTCGAAAAGTCTTGGCATTTCACTGCATACACAGCATAACACACTGGCCACTTCCCCCAGTGCTCTGAAGAACAGCCTACAGTTCCTTATGAAAATGAGAGACGAGATAACATGCACAAACCAATTTTGGACATGACTCAGAAGCCAAAAAAAGCACAAACCTTTCACTACCTTCTTTATTGACTACATTTCATTGGTCACGGCAGCACAAAAACCAAGCAGGAGCCTTGTCATGCTGTTTCCACTGGACGTCAAATATAGCTTCCAGCAAGCTATATTGTTCTGAAGAGTTTCCTTCTGATATTTTGTCCTGCTAATTTTTCTTAATAGATTGCTGCTGTTTTTTAGTCATCGGAATCTAGCTATTCTTTGCTGTTAGATAGACAGCAAATAACAGAATATATGATGGGTCATCTAAATATAAACAAATGGATAAAATACCTCACTTGTCACTGAATTTACTCTGTTCCCTTAATATAGTTGTGACAACTGTACACTTAACGACAGAATCCATCTATTAAATGTTTTCAAACTATCACTGTAATACATGGTAGCATCTCATTCTATAGCTCCTTAACCCACTTAAAAATGACCCCAGACTTCGTGGCTGGGAAAAGCACAAAGAGAAATTGCACCAGGCAAAATATACTAAGCAAACACAAAAGTCTATCCAGGCTTTTCCTAAATTCCAGAATAAATTTTACTTCTGTAAAAATACTCAGAAGTTTGAAACTTCCCTTCCCTCCCCTCTGAGCCCACCATGTATTCTTTTATAACACATCTGATCTGCCAACAGAGGTTTACGTAAGCATTTTTAGCTGTATTCATCTCTAGCTTTTCATCTCCAGTCTACAAGTCTTACAGCAGGGGCTAAGATTTCAAAGCACATAAAAGCTGGCAGACATGAGACATTATTTCACAATCAGTATTTTTTAACGTTGCAGATTTATCTATAGTATTTACAATGAGTTTTCTATTTTGTCATGTAAGTGCTCATTTTTTTTTTTTAAAGGAAACTTAGAGAGTACACACACAGGAACACCTTGCGCTGCCACCTACAATGTGGCTGTAATCATCTGATGTGGATACTATGTTTATTCAGCTAAGTCAGGATTTGAAGATACAGAAGTTTAATGGCACAGCCTGCATGTGGAACAGCTACTGATTAGTGGATTTAATAGATAGCTGCTGTTTTTTAATCACCTGAATCTAGCTATTCTTTGCTGTTAGATAGACTTGGCCAATAAGTACATTTGAGAGAAAGAATAACCTATTTAACTCAGAAGACCAGTATGATCAAAATCGTGCAAGTTTATACACAACAAGGAACAAAACTGGGCACTACAGGCCTGCCAGCCTGACCCCCGTACCGGGGAAGATCATGGAGTGGTTCGTCTTAAGGGTGCTCACAGGGCATGTGCAGGACAAAGGATAACCAAGGGATCAGGCCCAGCCAGCATGGGTTCATGAAAGGCAGGTCCTGCTTGACCAACCTGATCTCCTTCTGTGACCAGGTGACCCGCCCAGTGGATGAGGGAAAGGCTGTGGATGTTGTCTACCTGGACTTTAGTAAAGCCTTTGACAGCATCTCCCACAGCATTCTCCTGGAGAAACTGGCGGCTCGTGGCTTGGACAGGTTTATTCTTCACTGGGTGAGGAACTGGCTGGATGGCCGAGCCCAGAGAGTTGTGGTGAATGGCGTTAAATCCGGATGGCGGCCAGATTTAACACCACAAGCGGTGTTCCCCAGGGCTCGGTTC
>NW_010539233.1:0-1055 GCF_000687285.1 Phaethon lepturus | reverse complement strand
ACAAGCGTTCGGAGTCCTCCTGCTCGCTTGGCCTCGGCTGCTCCCTTCAGCTGCAAGCGAGGATGATTAAAAATAGCTTTTCAGATCAGATTTGAATAACCTGGAATCTCAGTGGGGGAAATTTAATGTTTTTTCACGTCTTAAAGACGTTTGCTGGCATCAGGTGTCATCTGAAGAAGCGCGGTTGTGGAACTGCAGATCTTCCTCCCCTCTGCTGATCCCCAGGCCCCCCCCTCCCGGGAGGGGGGGTCCGGCGCTGCGCAGAGCCGGGGAGCAGCCGCCCTGCCCCAGCCCGGCTGCCCAGCGCGGAGATTTACCCCCGTCACTGGGAACTGGCAGGAAGATCTCTGTTCCACTGAATGATCTTGTTACACCGAAAAAGCCATTTCACGTGGGGAAAAGGGCCCGTGGGCTCCGCGCGAGAGGCGCCGAGGGAGCCCAAACCCTCCTCTCGGCACGTTAGCCCTACGCCAGCCCCTCAGAAAACCGCTCCCTTTCTAAATCCTCTGCAAATGCCCCATTAACTCGCTCTCCCTCTGAAAAGCCCAGCTATTCAGCTTATTGTGGATTAATAACTGTATCATAATTAATCTCTGATTTTATTGAGTTGGTAATTTCAAACAAAAAATAAATCGATGAGCTGTTAACTTTTGCTAGCAGGGTTTTCTGGATGCAATGCCTTCCCCGTCGGGGCACTGCCCCTCCGCTCCGTGCCCTGATTTCTGCCCAGAGGCTTCAGGGATTTATTTTTTTTTTCCCTGACACACTTATTCCAAAATGATCCTTAAAATTTAAACTCTCATCCAAAAAACGACGCAGAGAAGCGACGGGGCTTTGCTTGTGCAAGCGCAGCCCGTTGCGTGATGCTCAGAGCGAGGAGGAGGTCAGAGCCCCCCGGGGCGGGGGGCCGGGGCGGGTGCTCCGGCAGCACCTGCGCAAGGGGCTTGCCTTAAATCCCAAAAGATTCCGCACGAGGCAGTACGGACGGGGCTTAACTTCGGGCTGGCCGGCGGGCTGGCGCCCGGCCGTGGGGTCAGCGACTGCGGGGGTGTTTG
>NW_010539232.1:642-1449 GCF_000687285.1 Phaethon lepturus | reverse complement strand
TCAGAGACTGCAAAGTTGACTTTAAAATGTGCTTAAGAAATTATCCTTGGAAAATATCGAAAAATGTGTTTTGATTTGGAAACTGATGATGTTGGGAGCATTGTTTGGGATGATAATAGAACAATTGGAAGGGAAAGTGAAGCAGAGCAGCTAATATACATTCCAAGGATAACTCCAAAAGAAAATTTAATTGTAGGATTGATAAAAGAATTTTCAAATTTACAAAATGTAACCCAAATAACCGCATATCTTCCAATTCCAAGAGCAGTAGGAGAATCAATTCCATGGGGAATCCTAACAACAAATTTGAGTAATGAGAGATTCAATAATGATAGTACCTACTGTGAGCAAGTTCCCATTATTGGATGGCAGGATCAATTTGTAATCAAGCAAAAACAAAGCCTATAAAGAATAAAGAAGAGTGCACCAAATTAGGATCAGGAGGCGTATATAGACTGAATGGTAAACTCAATCCGTGGAGTTCTGCACCAGGAGGAGTTTGTCTATATGTTGAACCAATTAAGAAGAATGTTAGTCAAATGATCATGGATGTTGGTGTAGAGGACTCAAGAATGATTTAAATACATATAAAATTAAAAGAGGAACAGTATTTAGTTGTGGGAAATCTACAATACTGAGCCCAGGGCATTTAGTTTGGGCAATGAGTGATAGAACTTGGACCACCCATTTACCAATGGATGGGAATTAGTAATGCCAACATTATGTCGAATCTGGAAGAAAGCTCCTTTTAAAGGAGATTCTGAAAATTTAAAGTTAATACGGACAAAAAGATCACAAATTGATGAT
>NW_010539232.1:0-565 GCF_000687285.1 Phaethon lepturus | reverse complement strand
ACCGGTCAGACAAAAACAATATCCTTTTAAGTGGGAGGCTCAAAAAGGATTAGAGGGGTTGATTACAAAATTTTTAGAATATTAAAATTTAGATGACCCTACAAAATACGACGGCTCTAGATATGCTCCTACTAAAAGAACATGGAGCTTGTGGATACCTGAGGGATAGGATAGATCGTTGTTGCATACATATCCCAAATGCTACCCAGGATGTAGAACATGATTTGGACTTACTGAGAAAAATAGAAAAGGATACTCAGGAAATGCAACAAGACATGCAAGAAAATTGGTTTGATACAATTTTCAGTGGATTGGGGTGGCACTTGAGTTCTTGGGTAAAGTCCTTGATTAGCACTATGTTATTGTTGTTACTAATATTCTTGGGAGTGTTATTCATTTATCATTGTTTTAAAAGGGAATTCTATAAAAGAGTGGCAATTGACCACTTGCAATGACTACAGGGGGACATCAAATTTTAAATGGACTGGCTAATAATGTTCCCACTATCATACAATAAAGTGATGGAATGTTAATAGGAAAATTAATTTGTAATGGAAGTATTGAA
>NW_010539231.1:0-2854 GCF_000687285.1 Phaethon lepturus | reverse complement strand
TATCCTTTTTATTTCTATTGTATTTTTAATATTTCTTTGGTGTCTCCTGGGAGCAGTGTAAACTGGTAGGAATTTGAATATAATATTTTAAAAATCAACTACTTTACTAGCATACTACTTTTTAAAGCTTCAGGTTTTTTATATACATGTGATATGTGTGCATGCATGTAAGATAGTCTGTCTTACCTTAAGAAGAATTATTTACATGAAATGAATAAAAGTCTTTTTGTAGATATTTTGCATATTATTATGTTACCTACAGATAACAATGGAGGGTAAAAATCAGACTGATCTCCGAAAATGAGTTTGATCTAATTACTTCAATAATCTGATCACCCACCTGATAGAATGATTTAGCAAGCTTCTCTTCTCAAAGTGCAGACTTTTGAAACAATGACACTAAATTGTCTCTTGGTAACTATGACATACTGGAATTATGTTCTAGATCTGTTGCACATCCTAGAGATGCATGTGCATCACACCTGAACAAAACAATATGGCTTCCAAGTATTATTTTTTAAATGATAAAATTTATAATCTATCAGAACATCCATGAAGACCAAATGAATGTCTGTACATGTGGGTTTGGTTTTTTCCAGAAAACATGGATATCCAAATACAGAAATGTAGGAATGTTATCTGTTTACTTTGAATATGTATTTTGTATTCAGAAGTCATAGAAGGAGCGTCTAACATTTATCCTGTTCTCCTCTGTTCATAAAGGGTCCAAACCTGAACACCACTGAACACAAACTCTCATTGTGGTTTCGCACTAGTGAACTGAGAGCTATCCCCTTGAAGATGCTCAGTGCCTTACAGACATCGGACCAAACCAAATGTTAGGACACAGTTCTTGAGCACATGTAATTGTCACAACCCATCTGCATGAAATATAATAGGAAAATTTACATCAGCTAGGGATTTATCCCTATATATTTTCAGTACATTTTTTAATGCTAGAATATCCTAATTCTTGAAGAATTAGCCATTAAACTGAGCCTGCATTTGTTCTCTTGTTTTCAGTTTTCAGACTAAGCTAAGTTATAAAGCTGTTCAGCAAAGACTAGAGATTTTGAAGTAATGTTTAAGTGGATATGCTTACTAAGGCCCTGATCCTGCAAGACACTAAGCAGCTCACAGAAGGTACCAATATCCTGTCAAAATTATTGGAAGAGCTATCTGGAGAGCAGCACCTTG
Organism: Phaethon lepturus; assembly: GCF_000687285.1. Classification (NCBI taxonomy): domain Eukaryota; kingdom Metazoa; phylum Chordata; class Aves; order Phaethontiformes; family Phaethontidae; genus Phaethon; species Phaethon lepturus. The sequence goes on along the minus strand of NW_010539231.1, from coordinate 1,657 downwards.
AAAATTTGTAATATATTCCTTTAAATTAGTGACAAGTCAAAGCATTGTACTAGCTCGCATTAGAAGAGAAGGCTTGGTTTATTGAAAATTCTATATTAGATTATGAGTTTTTATCAGTACCAATTATCAAGACTTGAATGCTAAGCATCACCAAAATATTTTATGAACCTATTAGATAATGAAAATTAACTAATGCTATGTTATAAATTCACTACATGCAAACTCACATGTAACGGTTGCTCGTATTTTTCATACTGCATGAAAAATACTACTTGATGCATACAGTAGTTGAAAAACACATCTGTCTACATAAAGATAGAAAGGTATAAAAATCTTTCTTATGTATTTATTTATAGCTTTTTTCAAAATATTACTTTATTTCCTTTTAAAAAACATTATCTATAATTTTATTTATGGAAAGCAAACTTCTGGAGTTAAATAGACACATTTTACAAATGCCACATAGTAAGTGTGATATTTTTCTTTTGAATTGTTGAGGAGCAAAATATAATAATTTGGTGGCAAACATCTGTTTAATAATCATATAAGATAAATTCATAAGAAATACAGGAAAGATATTTATTTACTGTTAATGCTAAGCCAGTCTTTATCTTTGAAGATTTTTCATCTGTGAATGGAAAATAAACTTTCCTTCAAGAAGTCTGTGAACTGAATAATAAATATCAGGTCTAAATGCTGTATAAAAATCAGTTTGGACTAATCATGGATATTCTTCAGCATGCAAATGGATACTGTAGGTTTCTCCTGGCCTGCTGTCCTATGCCAGTTTACAGACGCTGGCATACTATATGTGTATATGTTCTCCTCCTGCCCCTCCCCCTCCATCTGAAGACTTGGTCTCAGCTGCCTGCCTTTCACAGAAAACCACAAACCAAGGAAACATATCAGTAATAGTGCCCTGTAAATTAACTTGACATATTTGATGCAGGAAAAACCCTAAAACCTTGCAAGACACATTGAAAACAAAAGACACTCAGGACCTGCACTACATATATTGTGGATTTAAGAGATCTGGAAGGTGGTTATTCTGTTGTAAGCAACACACAGCCTTCATCTTCTTTGTTAAGACAATTCAGTCATTCTTTGTTAAAGCTGCAGTATTTGTAAAATAAATTTTAAAAAGTATTTCCTTAAAATAACACCATAAAGCCAATTAACATCAAAAAAGGACATTGCTAGTTATGGGCTTGGCTTTATTTTGGATCTTTAAAATTGTAATATTTGTAAATATGCTATTATTAAAAGATAAGTTGGAACTATTAATATCTATTTACCAATAATAAGGTGTGCTACATAACTAAAATATAAATAATTTAATGTTACATGGCACATACCATGTTAAGCATGAGTTATGCAAACACTGTTGTATCTTGAAAATATTGTTAAATTAAACATTTAATTTTTCCCTTTACTTGGAAGCTACAAACCTTTTTTTCCTCTTTTTTTGTAAAAAGTAATTGAATCAAATATGAACTATTGATGAAATGTTAACCAATTCTTTGACTCTACTTGCAATATAGACAGCAATAGGATACAGAGAGACATAGCATACTTAAACTATTAGACATGCAGAAATGTTATTACACTTTATTGTGTCTGCTTGTCCACACCTCTCTTCCTCTCCCCCTTGCACCTC
>NW_010539230.1:0-12855 GCF_000687285.1 Phaethon lepturus | reverse complement strand
GGGCGGGAGGACCCCGACAGCCCCAAGCTTGCAGGCACGGCTCTTGCACCTGCGGAGCAAACAGGTCCTGCTTCCAGCGGAGGCGTAAGCCTTGATGTTGGGATTGCAGCCTGAACCTTCGTCTCGGTAATTACAGGCACCGCTGGTGACACACTGATGGCTTGAAACCTGGCTTGGGAGAGCATGGGCACGCTGGAAAGGATCGGGCGATTCTGGGTAGAGACCCGATGTCATCTTGAGGTTTCATTGATACAATAGCAGGTGGTAGCTAAAGGTCGTGATAAACCCAGGGGATAATAATTTAGTTCAGTAACTCCGAACCAAACAGGAATAGTAATTACTGCCCAGCACCTTCTTAGATTCGTGCAATATTTGAGCCACATTCCTACCAAGGGCAGACATGGCCAGACGAATGCTGTGAAAGTGAAAATACAGCTCTGGACACATGAAAAGTGGCCGAGCTCCGGTGGACACAGAGACCACCCAGCCACCGCAGGACGAATGAGATGTCATCCATGGTATCCCACGGCTCAGGATGTTATTCTTGTGCAGTCCGCAATCAATTATGTCTGTACAAAATGACTACACTCACTTTTTTGGGGTCTCCGGGAAATCTTTGTTCAAATTGAAGATGGTTTTCTAACAGGCTCTACTCTTTACCCAATTTTCCAGCTGAGTTGACTGAGGCACAGGCAGGTCAAAAGGCTTACCCAAGGTCACGGAGTGAATCAATGAGTTGGGTCAGATTAGATCTCAGCCTGTTCTTCGCTTTTCATCCTTTACTGTTACTGCTAGAACACCATTAGAACCAGTTTAACAAAAATGTTATGGATGTGCTTTAAAAATATATATTTTTACACTTGTTATCTTTAAGTTCTTTAGATAGCACGCTATATAAAATTAGGTTTCAAGAGGTTAGGCCTTTAGCTGCAAGGAATTCAATATCCAGCGCAATGTAAAATTACCAGCAGGAGAAATATTTTTACTACTGTATAAAAATAATAAAAATGCAGAAAAGTAAAATTCACAGATCAAATGCTGAAGTCCTCACTCAGGTCAAGTTCTGCCTGGCTTTAATTGTATTTTGCCTTGGGAAACGGCTTCAGATCTGGCCATAAATTGGTATGCTGATCCCATGGCATGAATGGTGTTTTATTTACTTACTCCCTGAAATATGCTGTAAAATTCAAGCAGCAGTTAAACTAAAAAGAATTGCTCATCCGAATCCGAAGGAACTATGGTATTTTTGAGAATAATGTTGGGCTACTTCTTCCAACCAACCACTATGTAATTTGATATGAATTGACCAAAAAAGCCCATTTGCCCTCAAGGGACATGTGTGTTTCCCGAGCATAGGCACCGAGAGGCACCCAAAGCACTGGGTTTTCCAAAAAACATCTTCCCAGGAGGGTGGTGGAGCCGAGGGAGGGTTCCCGGGGCAGGCTGCGCCGTCCCCATGCTTGGAGGTTTCAAGACCTGCCGGGCTAAAGCCCTGAGCAGCCGGGTCTGACCCCGGAGCTGGCCCTGCCTGGGGCAGGGGGGTGGCCTGGAGACCTCCTCTAACCCAGCCTAGACTATTTTATGGTCCTACAGCATCACTATATATTGTCCTTTTTAGGACAAGATTTTTAGGACCACTTCAAGGGTAGTTTGTGTACCCACAGCTACCCCTCTGTGCTGCAAGCTCCCGTGCCAGCTCCCTCGATGCACAAAGATGTGGTACAGAGAAAGAGGAATATAACATTTTTCACAGCTATTACTACATAAATAAAACACAGAACATGTTAATTAAACTGTGTTCCTTTTTTCTTCATTCACTTTTATGCTAGTAAAACACAGACATCTTGTTCTGGGCTTTTTGCGTTACAGACAATGGGAAAAGATTGCTCTGGAAAGTCTCGTCAGGAATTTTATTTTCCTGATTTTAGGGTTCTGACGGGCTCAATCGCAGATGCACTCGAAACTCTTGGCAAAGTTGAGCAATAAGGAAGCTGCATGTCATCGGTTCTCATCTGCAGATCAAAGCAACTCACTGGCAACATGAAAAGACTGTATTTAAAAACTGACAGGATACCCTTAAAAAAATTAAAAGAACAAGCTTAAAAATTCTGGGAAGAATGCATTTTGAGTTTCAAGCAAAATAAAACAACATCTAAAAAGCAGTATTAGAACATATAAAAAGCAGTATTAAAAATATCCTTAGACTCAAGAGAAACATTTGTATTTGTCCAGTGCTGAAACAATAAACTAATCAAAATGATCTCTACTCCACGTTCCAGTTCAGTATAAAACCATCCAACCACGATACTGGGTTAAAGGATGCTGATTTTCCTCTTGCACTTTTAAAAAGGCCAGGTAACGCTAAAAGCGGGCCGGGGATGACAGTGGTTTGAAGGAGGCATCCTGAGAGCAGAACAAAAGTTAGGAACTTTTTAAACAAGCTTTGCAAATAGGAGACAGAGCTGTTGTTCATTGGCTCCTTCTGATTCCTGGTACCTTACAGCATTATTAGAAATATAAATGTTACCTCTCTTTTGACTAGCACACCTCCTTTCTTATTCCTCAGACTTGCTCTGGAGCTGCCTTTGCCTGCGCCTCGTTTTTCTCAGAACTGGGAGCACAAGGAGGTTTCAGCAGATGCCTGACCTTTTCAGGGTGTGCCTTTTTACCTTTACCATCCAGGGACTTGCTTACGCTTGAAATCTGCTGCAGGTTAACTTGAATTGTTTCATGTTAAAGTGCTTAATGTCACAAACATATTTTTTTTCCTCCTGTTGCAGGTCAGCTGGCATTTCAACGTGTATTATTAAACCGATTTCAAAAGCTGAACATGGAACAGGTTTGCCTACATCAACGTACACGTGGGAGCAGCCCCACCCCAGCTACGCATCGGCCACCGGCATCGCACACGGATTTGCCGGACTACTGCCTCAGGACCAGTTTGGAGGGATGTCACCTCCCAGTAGGCGTGGGAACACAGCCAGGCCCAGCGCGCCCTGGCCAGGGGACTTCCCAGCCCTGCTCCATCCCAGCCCCGGCTGTCCGGCACGCTCCTCTGCTCCGATCCCGGACGTCAGCGCCTTCTGAGAACAGGCACGCACACAGGCCAAAGTGAATTTTACCCATTTATGCATTTATAAAATACTTTCATATATTTATATAACTTATATATTGCCTATTTGAGCTGCTGTTTGAATGGCGAGCTGTGATGAGACCCAAGCCAAAACCACTGTGAGGGACAGGCACCCTGGGTATGCCCTAACGCTATTATGACATAATTCATGCTATATAGACACTTAAAAGGAAAAAGAAGTATTTTCAAACCTCTTTAGATTACTGTAAAATTCTACTGTAGAATCAATGTATTTTTATACAAATGTTAATAAAAGACACAAGAAGTAGAGACAGTGCCCCGATTTAGCACTGAAGGTGCACGTCAATGCAGTTGAACAGGGTTCCTGCTTCTATCTGGTAGTGCTACTTGGCAAGGAGCTGCGTTTCGTCCTGCCTTTCCCTTGGCCCCTCCAGTCCCTCAGAGAAATGCCCTCTAAATATGCTTTCTTTCGAGAAGTACATATGGAGCTACTAGTCTGTCTTTGCTAGCCTGTCCTACTACCAGCAGTTCATTTACATCCTTAACTAGGACATTATTAACCATTTCTCTGACTTGTTGAAACAGCAATTCCTTGTCTCTCTTCTTTCACTCCAAAACAAACAAACAAACAAAAGGCATGTAAATGAACGCTGTGGTTGGACAATGAAGTTTTTTATTTTCAAGCTTCTTTTTCAACATGGCGATTATGAGCAGGACTGAACATTAAATGGAAACCTGTCCAAAATATGTTGGAGAAAATGATGCTCAAAAATGATAGAAAATAAAGAAAAAGGAGGCAGTGAAGAGTGACCAAGGAAACAGAGAAAAAGACAGGGATAGAGTCTCACAAGCACAACTGATAAGAACGCTGCAGCAGCAAACGGCTCTCCTGGAGAATATACTGATGCCAGATGGCATCAAACCTTTATACCACAACAACTTCAAAGCAGTATCTCCCTGAAAGACGTAAATTTGCTAACATTCGGTGACACTAGACAACAAAGAAAATTAAGATCATTCTCCTTTCTACCTCTCCTACAAAGAACAATTTGTTCCATCACACTCTACTCCACCACCTAGATAGTATCTACCGTGTACACAAGTTCACAACACTGCAAGTGCCAAAATAATCTGCATGTGATAATTTTTGTTTGTATATGGCCCTCCTGGATTTTGCACGGCATCCAGTATGCTCATCTATTTGAGTCCTCAAAACCAAAGGATGAGCATTACAAACACCTGCAACGCTCTCCTTGCTCTCACAAGTCCCTGATGTTGCTGCCACCTCAGCATCTTCCTTTTCATGCACCGTACAGCCATCTTAAAGTTCATGTTTTTGTAGAAAGAAAAAGGGCCATTTTAGTCTGGGAAAAGCAATTAATCCCATAAAATTGATCTTTAATGATCAAATGTCATGACATCGAGATGAGTGAAATCAGTGAGAGTCTTCTCATCAGCTTCAAACCACATTTTACATGGCCAGTGATTTCTCTGAAGAAAACTCGGACTCCTCAAGCTCCAGATGCGTGCCTGTTCCTGTTAGAACCAGCAGGACAGCAGCCACTGTTTACCTGGCAATACAGTACCTGCCTGCCCACAAGATTCATCGGTAAAGGCTCTAATTTTCTGTTTATAACTAAAAAGCACAATATAGTCCTGAGATGCCTGAACTGCTTTGGCTGAGCTGGGTCAGGTGTAAGAGCAGGACAGCGTGTAGATGGGCAGTCCACCTGGGCTGTCAGGCAGCAGTGTAGGCAGGCTGCCTGCACAGCAAGGGGATATGGCAGCGTGCGTCAGGCAAGACCCAGAGGGTGGGCTGCAGCTCAGAAGCAGCTCCCTGGGGAAGGGGTGGCCCTCAATGAGTTTTCTTCAGGGTCCCCAGCTGTGCTCTTTGCAAGCCCCAGCAGCCAAAACGCCATTAGAGCCCTTAGACGGGCTTACGTAGCATCATCTGCAAAACTGCCAAAGGCACATGATGTGATCCCCAAATCCCAACGCTTGTGAGCTTTCCCTTGCAGGCTCCCCTCAGGCGGATGTATGGATTTCAAGCTTGGGCCTTGGCTGCTCTCGGCTGGCTGGACTAAGCAGTTTCATCAGCACTGGATATCAAGGTTCAGACCCCAGGCCTGAGCTCCTGGGTCACCAGTCATCTTGGCAATGGAGGTCCAATGATCTGGCTCTGCAGTCTCCTAAGGGACTCTTTGCTTTCCCTCAGCTGTCCAAGCACAGAACCACTTGCCATCAGATTTTCATGAAAGCACAAGGACAATGTGAAAATGTGAGCGACAACAGGCAGAACTCGTCTAGGCTTTGTAGGTAGAACCAGTAGGCTTTGCGCCTACCTTTCTGATGTGTATTCACTTCTGTTGCGTTGACTGGACTGCTGCCATCCGTTTCTAGTACACCGATGCTAATGCACACAGGTGATCCGAGGGAAGTGGATTCCTTTAATGTAGACACTCTTCATAACAAAACAGACACATTCCTACCTGTAGAAAGTAATTCAGTATTAACAGTTTTGACTGTTCTTCAGCAGCTACGTGATGAGGTTTGCTAGCACTCTGAAGATTACACAAGGCTGCAGTTATACACACAGTTTATAAAATCACACAGAATTCATACATTTTACATAGACAGGCTCCCTAAAGTGTCGCACCATATTTTAGCATCTGAACTTACTGTGATTCAGTAAAAGAATCCTGCTTCTCTGCAATGGATCTTGGGCTCTGCAACCTCCTGCACATGCATATATCATCATTGACTTCCAAAAGAGTACTGTTGGCTTGAGGGACAGAGGTGTATGTCCTATAATGGTATATACTACATTCTGCAGCAACCTTTCTTCTCATATTTCAGAGTTGAAAAAGGCCTGTCAAAAAGGGGCTATTATGAAAGGGAATTTGAAGACATTCATAAACATCTAGACAGAAAATTGCATTTTCAATATGAGAACCTCAATAGTTAAGGCTACATTTGGGAGATCACTATGGCCCTCTTATTTTCTGCTTACGCTGTCAAAGTTTGAATTCATGTTGGGTTTTTGAGCAATTCAAACAAAGGATACTTTCATAAACATCCATTTCATAAACTACAGCATATCTAATTCTTTGGGTTCTGAAGGCTGAGCTGAATGTAGTGTTTGTAGTCTACTGAGAATATGTCTGGAAAACATAAAACAATCTACTAGGTAAGTTACAAAGCTGTTGACATAGGGAATGAAAATGGAAATTCTGCAGTAGGCTCCTACATCCACAGTTCTATGCTATACTTTGCCTGATGTTAGTTGATTGGTGCAGTATATCTTGATGTTAGTATCCCATTTCAGAAATGTTCTGACATTATCTATTTGGCAGTTGGAAAAATAGTATCAAACTCCCAATGCATTTGAGCGCACGTTTCAACACAGCAATCATAATATCCATTTCCATTGATGCAAGAGGCAGGTTAGTACCAACTTCAAGTGGATTCATTTCTAAGACTACGAGGTGTGATTCTACAAAATGCTCACGTACACGCGCGCACGCGCCCCTGCGCACGCACATGCAGCTTGGCTAGAAAGACCAAAAGGAATTAACTTGATTTAATTTCCAGTGCTTCCCGGTAAACACACGGGTTCATTTGGGAGCCAGTCTGCCCCTACGAACTAATTGATGCTGTGAGTTCTGTGAATGCAATGGCACAGATAATTGTTGGCAACCTCACCTGCCCGTGGCGTAGGAAGGAACACAAGGAGAAATCTTCATTCAGAAAAAAAAGTTCATTTTTCAAATAATTTACCATGATTACACCGATGGGCACATCCCTCAACCGTCAACAATAACCCAATCACTTGAAGGATGTGTTCCATTGCAAATATGCTTAATATGTCAATAGGAAAAAATATATGCCGTAAATTTTGCTGTAATAATTATTGGAAATGCTTGAGCCTTGCTGGAATTAGGCAATAGCTGCAAAAGCTCCACTAAATATAGGACTCCAGGCACACTTAATTTAACAGGAGATTTATCAGTGGCCTTATTGACCCAAAATTCCTCTTACTTAATATTTATATGTCTTTTTACCACAAAAATTTTTCTGTAGCATAACAGATAAAATTTATACTGGTTAGCTTCACCAAATATTGTCAAAGCATTTTCCAACAACTTCTGGAATAGAGCAGCCAGGAGATAACTAAACCAGCTGAAATAAGGCATATGAAACACCGTAACTTTTTATGTTTTTGCCCGAAAGAAAATGAAGCCAATCTCTGCTAATATCCCTTTCATTTACACAGTTTGCTACTAGATTTCCCTAAAGGCATTAGTGGCTGGCAAACAACTCCCAGCACCTTGATTACAGGAAATCATATTTCTCCCAATGCCAAGCTTCTTCATAAGTATTGAAAATGGTTTGCCTACTAAAATACATTTTCTTAACTTACCAGTAATGCTACACTTCGAACCACCCAATTTCCTTCCTCTCCCAGTGCAGGAACCAGTTGTATTCCTGCTCAATATATCCGGACTCATAGCTTGCTTTTTGTTTTTTTTTAATAGAGATGAGTCCATGCTTCCACATTTGAAAGTCCAATCACACAAGACTGGAGAATGGTTTGGGGGAAGAGGGAGAAAAAAAGTTTTATTAGCAGGGATTACAAACTATTCCAAAGACAATGGCAATTTAAAATGTACAGATCTTTATCAGAATTCCCTAGAATTTCAAGAATTGTGGAGAATAACTGCAGAGACCCAGTCTATTCACATTTTTATGCAAGGGAGATACTCTCCTCTTACTAAAATACCAGCATTCTTTAATAATCCCAGTTGCCATTGGAAATGATGTGCCATCACCAGTGATTCTTACAGGTCTCTACATTTTGCTACAATCGGGCCGCCAAACCGCCAATCTGCTCCTAGCCAGACTAAGAATGAGGCCCAGAAAATCACACTTCTTCAGAACTACCCCTTAGACCCCTTTTCCTACATACAGATCATATCCCACATCATCAAAATTTAACTCCTTTTAGAGTTCCCAGAAACGCTTACACTCACGTACCCACGCAGACACAGGCTCCGCTTGCCGGCGACCCAGGTGCGCGCTTCTCAGCATTTCACATTAAAACACATGGACAAACTCCGTGTGCTGCAAACAAAAGCATGGCGTAAGAGATTATTTCTGTTCTTAAAAACCTATTTTGAAACGAGATTCAGAGTGCTTTTCACATACACACTCACACACTCTCCTTCAGGGCCAATTAAAGCACATAACGTGCCCAGATCAAATAGCTAGCTCTGTATTGACATGAACTTTCCAGATTTAAATTTGCAGGACACATCCCTGCTGTTGAGAAAATGCAAGCGTCTTGGCAAACGAAATCTCAAGTTTCTGGTTTCATTCAGCCTTTTTTTTTTTTTTTCTTCCTGGTGATTATAAATGTGAAAAGCAGGACTTATTTACTTGTTCAAGTGAAATCATACAAGGTTACATTACTGCACTTACTCACAGCTGAGGAGGCTCATGCGGAGAGGTCACTGGAGCATAGGAAGTGATCGAGGCCAGATTCTGACTCAGTAAGGCACATACACACAAAGGCAGAAATATTACGCCTGTGCTCCAATCTGACAATTTTCTCGGGGGGGAAATTAAAGAACTACAAGTGAGGTCCAAATCACAGCGGTTTTCAATACTACATCTTCCCTGAGACTCCATCTGTTTCTCTCTCAAGCTAGCAAGAGGGTAGTTACAGCTCCAGTGCCCAAGTCTCTCTTCCACAGCAGATGCTGCAGAAAGTAGATGCTTTCAGAGGTTAGTCCTTAACACGGAATTTAATCCAGGCTGAAATATTTGTCAATTCACATCTCAAGGCCTTTACTAAAAACCACCTTATTTAGTTTCCCATCCCACCCCATTACATTTTGCGACCCCGACGTTCATGTATTGGTTTAAGCCTTGGTTTACTTGGAAGCAAATTCATGTGCTGTCACTAGAAGGGCGTCTTGCACTGAACTGCAGACAGATGTGCCAGTCCCGGGAAAATACTATTCTGTACCTGAAAACACCACATTAAATGAGCAATGCCTTATAAGCAACAGACTTAATAACAAGGAAAGCAAAGAACTGAAAAAAAATGCCTTGAATGAAAAACAAAGACATGGGACGCAACTCAAAAACCATTTTAGAAAATCTGTATCTTCTTGCGGTATCAGCGTCATGAAAATTTCCCCGTAAGCTTTAGTGTTAGTGAATGAGACTGGATGTGTCATAACTGAATGCTGGAAACTCCTAGGAAGAAAATTAACACCTACTGTTAATTAGATAGTGTAAATTAATAGATAATTTAATAAATGAGTCTGACAAGGTTTACCAACTACAGTAGTATGAGCAGGCCTAGAGACATGAAAAAGGAGAGTGACAGACAGACAAACAGATAGATAGGTATGTTCTGTTGACACTGATATCACTGACCAGTGATACATCTAATTAGGAGCAGTCTCCTCAGTCTTGCTCTTGTCATTAAAGGACAGATAAGGGGGAAATTAAAAAGTTCAGTTGTTGAAATTATAATGGCCCTTCCTTAAAGTAACAAAGATGAAAATCTGGACAGCAAAAGGATTAGAGGAGATTTGAATAAGATGTTCATAATTCTGAGGGCAGAGTGAAAACCTATCGGGAGCCCCCTTTCTACCTCATTTGCTAACAGAAGTATATGACACGGAATTAAGTTACAACGCGGTACAGCTAGAACCAGCGCAGAGAAACACTACGCTATATTGCAAACAGGCAACTTGTGGATTGACTACCAAAACCCAGGATGCTGGTTTTACGGAAGGCTGGGTATTTTACTTTCCCTGTTCAAACCTGTTATAATGCAAACTAAAATCGTATTAATCAATTTTCATGCTTCAGGCAATAAGGAGATCATCTGGGGAGAGGAGTCAGAAAAGATTAATACATATTTTGGGGAGGTTTCCACTTATAATAAAGTTTCAGGAACTTGCTACTTTTGAGAAAGGGATATCAGGACAGAGAGAAGATTTCATCCAGTTGAGCACCGTTTCCCTATAATCTGGCATTCTAACATATTCCAAACAAAATAAATTCATTTTTAAGAGATAAAATACTGGACTGAAATTTCCAAAGTGCTAAAAATGGTACGCTACATTCATTAATACTTGGGAGGTATTAATGAATCTTAAATTCTGTTAACTGACACTATTGTGAACATCCTAGTTTATCCTTTCTCTTGCCACTCACCACTCAGGATAAGTGCAAGCAGAATCTGACTTGCTCCACCTGAACTAACCCCAGGTCAGTTGTGGAGAGAAGCGTATGGCAGAGACATAACTTCATGCATTAAGCAGCTATACACACCTTCCCATGGAGCTTAGTTCTACTTACACCTGCTATGTGGATGTCCCTGACAATCTCCTATTTATTTTAAAGCTGCATAAACCTGTGAGCATTTATTTATATAATGGTGGCATGTATTCACATTAGGAAAGCAGTCCTTCAGGGACTTCACTGCTAATCAAGTTTTCTTTTTAAGCAGCACTGCTGTCAGTGCTAACCTCGACCATGGCCATGCTGGTCAGTAGGTTGCTCCTTCTCAGCTGGAATAATCCAGACCAGCCTGCAAGGCTGATCTTTATATCAACACCTTGAAGGATGTAACAGCAGAAGAAGAACTAATGATCATTTAGGAAAGGAAGATTGTGGAGACAGGTTTTCAGAACAGTTGATTTATAAATATGTTTTGGTTTGGGCTTCTTTTGCCAAGCAGCAGATCCACTTCTTGTTGCAGAAATCCCCACCGTCCTCGCTTTTAATTCACATCACGATACTGGATTTTAAAATGTCCAAGAAAAATAAAAATAAAAGTCAGGGACTGAAAAGTTTGATGTTTACGTTCTAAAATAATAACTCTCTCTAGAGTATCCCATCCTGTCCAGAGCTTACTGATGTGAAGAGATCTCTCAGTTAGAGATGAGATCACGTTCACATAAGCCATTGCACTTGTATGGGGCATGCAATGGCAGTACCTTTTAATTGACCATTAATCCAGGCTTCATTAGAACTGCTGAAAAGCTTCATTTTCTCTTCTCGGCATACAGCATCACACAGTTAGAGAAGAGTTTCAATCATCTGTTCACTAACAGCTACTGAAAAGTTAAGTCAGAGAGATGAACTCAGAATGCATAAAAAGAAAACATGAACCAGAAGCCTGTAATTGGCTGTAACTTATTACAAACATGGAATACCTTTCCATATAGATTTTCCTTTATTGTATATCGTTTCTTTGTTGCTTTAAATAAAATTCCCTTCCTAAGCTGTTCATATCATGAGATCTAAATTTGATTTATCATTGTTAAACCATTTATATTAATTGTAATTCATCCTTCATAGATCACACAGATTCATAGATCGCTTCTACCTTGTTCAAATTGGTATGTTTGCAGGATGCAATTAGCAGGGTGGTGTGGAAGCTCTAGACAGTTTTATTATCTGAGAACAATTTCAACAGTGACTTTTGGCCAATGCTTTGCCTACGTAGACAGTAAAGTAAGACAGGGTGGTAAACATTCCTTGCTTACACTTCCTTGAGAGATTCGAGGTTAACGGCACAGAAAGCAAAAGGGAAGACTAGGTGTCATGTTAAAAATATTACTTCTAAAACCAGCAGGAGCGTCTCGGTACTCTTACTCTACTACAACCAGCAGTGTGAGTGGTTGCCCTTTTGTAAGTTTGCAGTGAGTGCAACTCTTGCAAAGGTACTTTCAGCTGCATTGGGGAAACTTCGCCATTTTGCACCAGATTTTGTAATTTTTTAGAATCAGATTTAACAGGCACTAACTCACTACCATTTTACTTACAGTGTTCATTCCCTATGAAAAAAACTATTTCCAGAATTCTGTAATGACTTTTTAAAAATTGTTCTGATCTTTCCCAAGTGGGTTCCTCCATTTTGTGATAGCTTTCGAGTCATCCAACATGACTAGTAACATTTTTTGCTGATATAACTCAGATTAAGATTCAGACAGTGAAAAATTCTCTGGCTTGAAAATTAGTAGTTTCTTGTTGCAAACTTTACTGGCACCTTTTGTCCTGTTTTTTTATGACCTCAAATAAAATTCACCTTACAGCCTACTTTCCTCTACTCCCTCGTCTCCTCAGTGTCTCCTCCTTTAGAAGCTGCCAAATACTTCCCCCCTGCAAACTGCCGTCCCGTTCAGTGTCCCCACCCCAAACTTTGCAAATGAGTGAAAAAGGCCAATTCCCCGTTGCTGCCAGTCCTTGCCTGTTGCCCCAAAGCACGAGCAGAAGAAAAGGCATGCCTCCATAATTTTAAAGAACACATTTCAGTTATTAGGCCTGCATTTCACTTCCCGATGTGGCGGATGTTGGTCAGCAGCCACCCCTGTGTCGCTGCCCAAAGAAGCACTAAGGTGCACAACCGGCACTGGGGCTCAGCTCCCACTCCTCCTGCCCTGCGTTTCTGCCCGCAGAGCGTCACTTTGTGATGGACTTTTGCAGAAATCCACGTTTCTGACCCCCTGGGCCACCGCCTGGGGGCCCTGGGAGGAGGCCTGCCCTGCGCGGGTGGGCTGCATGACGCCGGCCGATTTGCACCGCTTTGCCCCGGCCATATAAGCAGGGCGAGAGGCCAAAAGTACCCCCCGGAGCCCGACCCGGCGCGGTCCCGGCAAAGCCAGGTAAGAGGTCTTATGCAACGGCTGGGCTTGGAGGCCTGGCCGGCAGACGAGGCCGCTTCCCTCCGTCCCCTG
>NW_010539229.1:0-1693 GCF_000687285.1 Phaethon lepturus | reverse complement strand
CCGGAGGCTGGGAACTGGTCGAAACGGCAGAGGAGCCCCGCCATGATGGGCAGCATTTGCTCCGCGGCCAGGGAGCCGGAGAAGGCGATGGCTCCTTCCAACGCCACCACGATCTTCCCAGAGATTTACTCCCCTTTGTCTTCTTCTGTACCCTGTAGCTTTTCCTTTCCTTCCCCTCCCCAATTTCTGTTACTTTTTTCAGGGGATACATAGCTGCTCTTTCTCCTCTCTACTCCTGGAAATAATGCTGGAAATCGCTTTATAATTTTTGGTGGTGCTTTGTTGTTTGTTTCTCAGTGCAAAGACCTGTGTTGAAAGTCCAATACACGACCCAACCTGTAATTGAAGATGTGTGCATGTGTTCTCTTTTGTGCATATCACAGGACTTTACGTTTCTGTAAGACTCCCTTCTAGTCAGGAGGAAAAAATATAGTTCAATGGTGTTTACTATGATTTGGAGGGTTTGCTTTTCCATGCTACTTCAGTCTTTAAATATAAACATGCGTAAAAGTTTCAGTATTTTTTTAATCTGTGGGGGTTTTATACATATTAATATAAAAAATATACACACAGAAAGCTATACATGCACACATATACAAAGAAAGAAGGACTATGGCTGTACTATTTTTTTCCCCAGTTTTTATGTTCTGTCCCATCGGTTACTGCTGCTTCCTCCCTCTTAAAATAGCACCTATTTTACAGTGCTGAAAACTAATCCTCAGTCTCATAAAAATACTTTGAAATCTGTGAATATGAAGTTAGGAATTCCTCTATGCTAATGCAGAAACTTACTGTTCATGTTTGACTGCTTGTTTCTGCCCTTCTTTTAGTCCTCTGTGGTGTTGACACAACTGTTACCTGTGCTATGTAGTAAATTGGATCAGTCAACTGATTCAGGTTAAAAACAATTTTGATTGTTTTAAAGTTTTACCACTCTACCTTTTAAGCAGTTATTCCAGAATAAATAGTAGGATGTAGTAGGGGTGGGAATGAACAGCATGGAGATGCGAGGTAGAGACTCTTAAGTTGGCATTTTTTCCAGGACATTTCTTATTTTAAATAGTGCCCCAGATTCCTTCCCTGCCACAGAGGAAGACTGAAGTATTAGTATCCCTTAATATTTTCAATAAGAGGGAAATTGGAGATATTTGCCTGAGGGGGACTGGAACTTATTTTTCACATTCCTTAGGAGAATGGCCTGATCATAAATCTGCAGGTTTCTTGGAGAAGAGGCTGGGGAGAGCACTATGAGTCTCTTATTTAAAGTTTTACACCTTTGCAGTCACTGCATATTGGAAGAGTGAGAATAAATTTTTCTTTGGAATAAGAAAAAATGTTTCAGAATAAGATGGTATTTTTGGCAGTATAAAAGAACAGTTAAGGATGTAATTCATTGCATAATTTTTGTAAAATAATTATTTTCTTGATGAAGTAGGCACTGAAACTTATCTCTCTCCTCTTTTCAGTTACTGTTTTATACTAAAAATATTGTTAAGCATCCTCTGCAATCTCCCTACTTGGAAGGGAGAATCAAGATATATAATTTCAGAAAAGGATTCATGGCTCTAAATTTTAACTTCAGGATGTCTTTTTGCAGCTCATAGTGAGGTTATAAAATTAGATAGAAGTGCAAGAGAGAAAGTGTATCTCTTGCTTCCAGTATCATAAATTTCAGTAGACAGGTAGATGCCTC
>NW_010539228.1:664-885 GCF_000687285.1 Phaethon lepturus | reverse complement strand
CTGGCAGTAGTCATGGTCCCCGAAGGAGCGGGAGAAGGGCCGCTTGAGCATGCCCTGCTGCTCGGGGAGCGCGGGGCGCCCGGCAGCTCGGCTCAGGTGGGCGAAGAGCTCTGTCCTCTCGGGGTGCTTCTTGGGGGCTTTCCGGGAGGCTGCTGCGTCCCCCACACCCCCGGGGCTGCGGGCTGTCCCGTCCTCCTTCCCTGGCTCCTGGGGGATGTCTG
>NW_010539228.1:0-259 GCF_000687285.1 Phaethon lepturus | reverse complement strand
ATGTAGAGTAAATTCGCCCTCTCCCAGCGAAGATTTTTGCAAAATTAAAAAATTAAAAGCCCATCCTACCTGCTGTCCCACACAGCTCCACAGTCAGCATTGGCTCAAAGTTTCTCTTCCCAAAGGCTGGGTCACTGGCGAAGAGCAGAAAATGAGGAGAGAGAAAGTGTTTAGGTGAACCACAGTCGCAAAAAACAAAAGCAGCTGAGAAAAAGCTTCCTACAAGCGAGCCCTCCCACCACGGCTAGTGCCTGACGGA
>NW_010539227.1:47928-58248 GCF_000687285.1 Phaethon lepturus | reverse complement strand
TTTTTGTTTTGTTTTGTTGTGTGTTTTTTTTTTTCGTCTGGGGAAAGGCAGGGAAATTCCCCTGCGAACGCTCTGTTCCCTGGCTGGAAATGCTAAATAACTTCCCAGTAACAGCATTTGCCTCCCGCTGTTGGGGGCACCGTTTGCCTCCCAACGCAGCCCAGCTGTGCCATTTCTCGCCCTGGCTGGCAGCGGTGAAACCGGTGCTGTGGGGCTGTTCCGGCGGCGAACAGGAGCAAAGCCCCAGCTCTGCCCCAGGGCTCCGGTGCGAGACCCCGTCCTGCCTCCCTGCCCCCGCTAAAACAGCCCAGAGTTTTAGCAGTTGGGCAACACGTTCTTGAAGCTGGCTCAGAGCTTCATCTCCCTCCTTCCAGGAGCGCTCAGGATGACACTCTACCTCCAACTGTAACATTAAACCCCTCGGAGTTACCTTTTGTGGGATGACAACATCCAGCCGCTGAGGAGGTCAGCGTTTAAATATCTTACAGGGGACACTTTGCCACAAGCCTTGGACCCCAAGGCTTTCGACAGAAGCTGAGCTTAGCCTTCGGGTTCGGTGCTTGGCAGAGCCACGCAGGAGCGCGTTTACCGGTGCCTGCTCGCTCTGCGCTGCCCCGGCTTAAGTACATCGGACTCGTGTACTTTGTCCTTCTGCCGGTCTCACCAGATTCCCTCTGAAGGCAAGAAAATTCAAGGGCACCTCTGCGAAGGGCTTTACTTGCTAGGAAAGCAGGCACACGCTGCAGAGCTTGCACCCCCCCGTACCGCAAGCACAGGGGGAAGGAGATGCAGCACAGAATTTACCTGCTCTTTGGTGTAAAAGCAGGAGAGCTCCTTGCTGAGCCCGTGAAGACCACAGCGTACTCTGTACCTGAAAACCTGCCTTTTCATTTCCTCCAAGACACTCTCTTTCCTACCAGGAAAAGTGCCAGAAGGCAGAGAGGACGCCGAAAGCTGCAACCGATGCCAAAGAGCTAACTGAAAAAAAATTTTCAACTTTTTTTCCTAGTTTTTAAACTTTTCAAGCAACGGAAGAGAAGAAACACACCTACATACAAACCAACCTAATGCACAGAGCACTCATCTGGGAAATCTGATGGTTTTTGTACCACACCCCTGTTAATGTCGTGGTTTGCCATCTCCAGCTGTGAAAAGGGCAAGAGAGCTGCGATCTGCACGCTGGGCTGCCGCCGCCACACAAACCCCACCAGTTCCTGCGGCACAAACTCCTCGTGGCCTCTCCTACTGGCACAGCCCGCGGCTGCCGGGACCCCCGGCCACCCCCCTGCCTCAGGCAGGGCTCTGGCTTGGCATGTTGAACAGCAGGCTTGCGACTAGGGAAAAAACCACTTGGCAGGTTTTATACCAGTAGGGCATCACCACCCGCACCACCTCTCGAGATAAAATAGGGATTACAACCCTCTGCTGGCACAGCCTTGCTTGCTCAGGACAAAAGCACTTAAGAGACCAGTCTTAAAACAGTCGCCAGTCCATAAACACACTTGCTTAACACGCACAACTTCTCAAGCATCTCTTCGTGGAGACACTGAAAGGTCTAAAATATCCTCCCTCAGGTAATTTTCTCTGGAACTGCTGTTTATAGCCTCGCTGCTCTCAGGTCAGGCTTTGCTGCCGGCTCCGGAGACCTCCGACGAAGAGGACACCAGCTGCTGCCTCCGAAAACAGCAGCACTCGGGACCCTCACCTGCCCCGCGCTGGGGCTCTGAACAGATTCGTTTGAGCTGCAAGAAAGGAATTCCGCTCTGGGAATCCACAAGGAATACAGTCTCTTTTCACAAGCCAGCCCAACATCCTCTGAACAGGCTTCTCCGGCAGCTGTCGCGATTTGTAGTTTCCTCAAGCATCCCCCGTTCCCATGCCCGTCCTCTGCTCTATGGGGTAGCTCAGGCCACCCGGCAGTTACGAGTATCAAACATCAAATACAGAATCGCAGAAAAAATGAGTTTGGAAAGTTTTGTACTTTTTTTTTTGTACTCTTTTTGTAGTTTGGGAGGCCCAACACCACAATGAGCGGCGTTCTTTACATCTTTTAGAGTTGTTACGTGTGTGACTGAGCTGCGGGTCTGAGCTGCAACCCTATATAGCAGTATCTTCTATCATAACCGGGCTCCTTATGTCCTCATCTCTCAACGCTCAGTGTTCCCAAATATTCTTTTCACGCTTGTTCCGTGTATAGTCACATCTGTTACGTCAATATAAGCCCACGTACACAGCCCAGGCACAAACCCCCTGTTTATACCCAGCCACAATCTAGAAGGTGTCCTGAAGAGTAACGTGAGCCGTACCTACAGCGGGTGCGTGGGCACCTGCGGTTGGGGAAGGGGGAGCGGGGAGCTCATCCCGAACAGCCTCCCCTCATCCTCCAGCAACGCCCAAGGAGGCGGCAGCATCTCCTTCTCAGAGACTCTCTGAACAGGCACTCGAGAATAGTCAAAACCAGATCACGCACTCAAAAAGCAAATGCAAAGTCTCTGGAAACACGAAGGAGCCGCGGTGAGGAGGTGAGAGCACGTGGAGGTTTTCCTCCTCAGGGGCCAGCAGCCAAATCATTTTGCATATCATTACAGAGAATTAACATTTCAGCATTTGCCTTCTGCAACACCAGCATGAGCCGCTCACCTCCAGCTGTCAGTCCCTGGATCTCTTGGACTTTATTCTTAACGCTGTTGAAGATCAAACCTACAAGACCTAAACACACAATTTACAAAGAAAATCAAACCCAGTTTTCTGCTACACAGGAGGGGAAGTAAACCCCGATGATCAGGAGGAATCCAAAGCTCCTTCCTGTGAGATCAGTTTCTATGCATCGCAGTTAAAGAGAACACCCTGACTCTAGCTGGAATCAAAGGGCTCAGTGGTTTGGCCCGAGCGCACTGTTGGATAAGCGGAGGGCAGGGCACGTTTACCTGCACTCCACAGAGAACAGGCGATGGGCTGATTTTCACAGGCCACTTTAAATGGGTTTTAACCCTACTGCTGGTTTATCTCAGTCACTTGTTGCTCCCCAGAGTAAACCTGATGATTTGTAACACCTTTTGACATAATCCCTGAGTCAAGGACTGCTGGGGCTTTGCTTCGTCAGTATGCATCATCTCAGTAATTAAATGCATAATTAATCTCCTAGCACTCCCCTGGGACTGAGGCACATCCTCTTGAGGCTATTTCTTTTGGGTGAAACTCGCCACTAAGTTGATGCAAGCACAAAGCCCCACACTCCAGCTTACCCAGCTGGAGACTTAAAGCGAGACCTCTTGGCCGAGGCTCTCCCCGTCCGCGCGGAGCTTGGCGTTTCAGAGCAGCCTTAGCGCAACAGCGGTGCGCTTCCTTTTCCGGTAGGCAGAAAGCCGACCTCAGTTTTCCTACCGTGGATTTCACGTGGCTCTTCAGCCTGTTACCAGCCCTCTTGCTGACACATCTAGACTTTTCCAAGAAGCTGCAACAGAAAGCAGGTCACCTCGCCTTTTGCAAACCCGTGAGTTGGTTGAAATGATGAAGAGTCATACCGCGGCGTTTGTAAAAGGATTACTCAAAGCAATCTGAAGGCTTCGTTTCTTCCCCGTCTCCCTCAATATTCTGCTTCGATTGAAAGAAAACAGAAAACCACTGGACCACACTAACACTCGCTCCCGTGCTGCCTAAGGACGCCCGCTTACACCGGTGAACGGATGGAGGGACCCAGAAGACGTAGGAAGCGAACGTGTGCCTGGATGGCACCTCACGGCAGTCCCACACCCTGCTCGCGGTAACTGCCGGGGTGGATGCAACACGCCAGGAAACTCATAAGTACGCAGCCCCTCGCCATGCCGCAGCGTAGCATCGTCAGTTCACTTTGTTCTGAATTTAACAGTGACAAGAATTTGTCAGATTCATATTTAGAGACTGAAATACCACACCAGTGGGGCAGAAAGGGCTTCCCTGGGCAAGCGCTACCTTTCAGGGAGGTAAGAGTTGGGTAGAACAACAACCTGCGATTAACCGTTTTCCGTCTGTCCTTTCACTTGCCCAACGAACCTCCCAGAATGGGGGTGTGGGGTCAACCGCCTGATCACTGGAAAGCAACGACTCTACTGACTTTCTAACTTGTGGAGGTAGCTTAGAAAAGGAATTTAGCACCACGCTGTCATGGCTCTGATTTCACTTCCCCACACAGGGCATCATTTCATCCTTCTGCGAGCTTCAGGGTGTCCAGCAGCACTGCTTTTCGAAACTGCTCTTGCGAAATCAGGTTTCTCACTAATATTCAGAGAAAAATCTGAAAAGCAAAGAAATTCCTCGCTCTCAGTCAGCAGCCACTTCTCCAAGCGAAGACACGGTTCATCTCTTTCCTGCTAAAACAGCTGCATTGTTATTTTTTGGTCCCTTTTCCCGAGTCCTTTCAGCTTTATTTGGGAAAATCAACGGGAGAAGTTCTTTCAATGACACAGCACTAAAATTGGAGATGATATTCCAGCTATAGTCATAGCACTGCAAGGCAGGAGCAATAAAGAGAGATTAATATCTACTTCCTTCATGATCTGTAACTCATGTGTCATTTGCTTCCCAAAAATCAGCAAGGAGTCTCCTTGATAGGTTTCCTTCTCCCAGAGCACTCGGTAGTTCGGATCTGTTCCTCTAACCACTTACGGCAATGTCAATTTTTTCTGAAACAATTCTTTTTTTCACTTTCTTCATAAATCATGTACTATCTCCGTCTCTCCTTCTTATAGATTTAACTAGTTTCAAGATGACAAAAGATCGCTATCTGCAGCGCGTCCTGACAGCTGGTTCCAGGAGACCCTCTTCCTTCAAGGTCTCATTGGAAGCAGGGGCAGAGGTGGGAGGAAGCAGCGCTCTGGACACAGTTAGGAAGACCACACCGAGGTCATGAAAGGCTCGGTGACGCACAAGCCTCTGAACATTTCTTTGGAAGATGAGGAGTGGAAACGCGTGCACGCAAGTCCTCCGTGAGGAGCGATTCTCGGGGAACGCGAGGACACCACAGCGCTCAGGGGGTGGAGAGCTGGGGCTGGGGAGGGCCGGGGGTCTGATCGCAGGTCAGAGAACGTCACTGCTGGGCGTCTGCCGCAAACAGGGAAGGATGCCGTGGGAGCCCCAGCACCACCACTCTCCTAACTGGTAATGGGGTTGCCGTGTAGCAACGCCAAGCAATCTACAAGGGTAGGGACCTTGAGACCTACCTCAAGTTCAGAACTGTGTTCTCCCACAAGAGAAGTTCCTTTGAGTTTGCAGTAAAAGCCGGTGAAGGACAATACCACATAAAGGCCTATTTGCTCGTCACTGGTCAGAGTTGCAGCAGCTTGACTTTTTATTTATTTATTTATTAATTGATGGGCATAATTTTTCAGCAAACCTCTCCAAGATAGGTCAGGAATGACAGAATCATTAAACTCAGTTTGTTACTACAACTAACACTAAGTGATGAGCAGATGAGGCAGACAAGGACAAGCTCCTGCGAGCTGGATGCTCTCCCGTCACCTGTACACGGCAGCATCCATCTGTCCTGCCCAAGGGACGCCGACGGCAGGGAGCCAGACTTCCAGACCCGCTGCAGCGCGACCCCCGCCACACCGGAAAGCGGCAACAAAACCAGACCGATTCCAAAGCGACTCCATTGGCAAACAGCAGATTCGCTGATGGGGACGTCGAAGTCTTTCACAGCTTGTCAGGGCCCAGAAGAGCACATCTCTTCGGCAGGACGATCTAACTGCCGAAAGGTAAAAGAAGGAATGTGTGAACCTCTTGAAGGCACAGAGATATTTTTAACATAGTTCCTCTGCCCCATCTCACTAACAACGGAGCATTCCCAAGCAGGAACAGTCTCCAGAACCAAAACAATGCCAGTGGCAAGGAAAAAAGCACAGCTAGAAACCTACTCTGGTTGGGTGGGATTGGGGGAAAGTGTGTAGTAATTTTTGTCCCAGCAAGTCACACATATCTTTTAAGTGTTTCATTTAGTCTTGCTGGATCTCACAGCATTTTTGCAGTCCATAGCAGATAATTCCCAACAGGCAAACCTAAACAAAGCCATTATTCCTCTTGCTCTCTGAAGACGTTCAAGGCTCACATCCTGTGCTGTGGCTTCCCTCCAGTGGCATAAGCGGTAAGCTGCAGTTCTCCCCAGGGACAGGACTTCACAGAGTAGACAAGGCACTGAACTACCTTACCACTAAATAACATTTCACTGTTCACTGCCCCCTGACTTCACTCAGCTCTTCCTTCCCCTTCCACCGCTTGCCCAGGCTGAAAAAATGCACCGAGAATTCAAAACAAGCATCCAAAAGAAGTCGTGGGGATCTGGTCGGAAGCAGCGCGAGCCTTGCCCCACACAGAGAATTCAGATTGCCCCAAAGCTGCCGACTGCAAAACATCGGCGTTGGCCTGATCTGCTTTCCCCCAAGAGCATCACCTTTTTTATTTTTTTTTTTCAAGCCCCTGTAATGCAATAGTTAATGCTATACTTGTTAAAAAAGCAAAAGAGAACGAATTATCATAAAGAACGCTCAGGGCACAAATTACAAAGGTGCAACCTCAACAAAAAAACCCTTGACAGACAAGTAAAATTAAGCACATTTCAGGTATGGAGTTGCTTTGGTTTTGGGACACAAAGCTGTCTTCTTCCTTGTTTCTGGCAAGATTTCACTCCAGCAAATTGTGTTTAATGATGGAAAAGCTACAACGCAGTTACCACGCTACAAAACTCGGAGTCCCTTTGAAGGACAAGAGTTTAACACTACCGTCTTCTTGACACCATCGCTCCAAATCTTTTTCTGTTCATTTTTACAAAACATATACACATAAATACATTTTTCTGTAATTTTTCCTACTTACATTTCAAGTATCTAGGGCTTTTTCCACATTATTCATTCTTGTTTTCAGAACCTAAACCACTATCAGTAGTGCACTGAGCAGGTATGTGAGTAGGTAGAAGGTAAAATTCATTCACGGATTTAAACATGTCAGAATATATGCTAGCCCAGAATCACCTTAATTCCTGTCTAAATATTCATTATTTCTAATTATTAGTTAATGAAGTATGGAAAGTTCTTGTTTCACTGCCATTTAACAACAACACTTTTCTTGTTCGTCCGATAGTCCAACCACAGTGAACCCCGACTTGAATACACACACGTCATTCGACATTTTAATGCACGAGCGGCACAGTATCACACACGTGACCAGGCTGTCTCTATGTAAAGTGGATTCCAATCTGAAAAAAGAAATTTCTCAATGAAGACAAATATCCCAGCAACTGAGATCCGAAGTGACACCAGTTTTGAATTCTATAAATGGGAGAAATAAAAACCTTTGAAATTTCTGTTAAAATGCAGCTCACTTTTCAACTTTGAGCTATCAATTATTAACATAAAATTTTCCCAAATTCCATTCGTATGAAATCAACCTACAGGCTGAGGGGGGGGAGGAGGAAACCACACCTCTAAAATTATTAAAGATTTTTTTCTCCCAGAAAATTCTGAAAACATATGCTATGTGAAGTGTGTCTGTCATCACAGGAACCCCAAAAGTAATTAGCAAGTGAGAATACAATCCTTTGCTCATTTTTGTCAAACAGAAAAATATTGAAGTGTCAGAAATCCCGCAGTATAAACCTTTCCACTTACTCTCCTACCAGGGCCATTGGGACTCAATATCCAATGATTTTATATCTGGTAAAAATTAAAAAAAACAACCAACCAACCAACCAACCCCACAATCAGGCAAAACTCAATTAAGACAAAAATGGTTTTATTTATAGTTTTAATTTACAGCAGCTACGGAAGATTTAAAATGGATACAATTTTTCAGGTTAACCACTTATATCCACTACTCACAGAAAGTGGAAGTATTAAGGAATTTTTTTTTTTAACCCACCTGCCTTGATTTATTTTAAAGTTTTAAATCACTTCGCTCATTTTTCTTGGAAAGTAAACATCAGATAACACAGGCACAATGGAAATATCAGTACTGAGCAGAAAACAAAGCCTCCTTAGAAGCATGTTCCAAAAACTCCCAGCACGACTGAAAGATCAAGCTTTGGGGTGCACAGCAGATGCAAGGGAGTCTTTCTGCTCAGTCCAACCACTGGAATTTCTTTTTTAGAAAAATCATCCTTACAGCATCTTCTGCTATTGGAGACAGCAGCTGCTGCCAAACGCTGAAGAGTGAATGTGAATCACACTGTCCAGGCACACCAGTGCAGTAAGGATGGGTAGCCTGGCCTCCTTGTTCAGCCAGCGCAGTTCCACTGTAGTCCTATTGCCGGGGTTTTTCCAGGATCTGGAATTACCTGAAGGGCCTGTGAATAACAACCACCTCCAGGCTATAAAATTTCAGCCATAAGAGTGGCCACAGTAGAACTTACAGGCTAAAATAAATAAGAAATTAACCTTCTTAATTCCAACAGAGGACAATATTCTGCTTTGTCTCCTGCCAGTGGTTGAGAGAGACACCCTTCAGACTTGATCACCTTTGTAGGAAATGACACGTGTTGGTGCCCAGCATGTAACCCAGAGCCAAGGATCAAAGATACTTAAATGAACCTTCCTCTTGCTTCCATTCAGCTTGAGAGCCAGAGTGCAGCAATTTCCTCCTGCTGATACCAAGTACTTGCCCTTTCCGTCAGTGAGATTATGACCAGAAGAAAACTTGGATTAATCGCTGCTTTTTCACATCACTGTGGCACTCTGGGCATTTCTTCGCCATCTATATCAATCAATGAGCAAAATACATAGATAATATATTAAATTCCTCTATCGAGTTTATAATTGTCCAATATGGACTATAAGCCATGCTAGTCATTTGACAGTCCCCAAGATAAGGTATCTACTATTTTTTCAATGCAGTGTTACCGTGCAGTCAGTTATTTAACTAACAATAAAAGGAGGAAAAAGAAAGCCTCCCAGTGAAGTAGCAGCAAACTTTACAGCAGTTGTCTCAGGTTTTACTTACAGCTGTGACATACCTGGAAGACTAAACGACAGGAACAAGGAAATACAGAGCCTGCAAGAGCTGTTGTGAAGTATAGATGTACTTGTTATAAGGAAAATCCCGTAAGATGGCTGATGAGTTCCCTGAACTCCTGCTTCCTCTTGCACAAATGAGAAGGAAGTGGTCTCCTGGGCATACCAGGACATAGGTGATACATGTGGTCATGACCAAGAGTTTTGTAGGGGAACCAAGTACATTTATTTCTTCATACCACCCCACACCTTTCTTGGTTAACAACAGAAGATTGTGTACATGAGGCAACCATTCCTCCACCCAGCTTTCACCTTGCTTCTTCACTAATCTTAAAATCTGGTCTTTAGCCATTTGACGTGCGAATGAGCCCCAACTGTTCTTTTTATACCTTGCAAATTACTGGTAAACCTAAAATATTCTGCTTATTTCAAACTTGAGATAGTAAATTAAAAAAAAAAAATCGTTGTGATAAAATTGCCAGCTCAGTAGGCTAAAATGATGGTTACCCACATCAGGGGCACTGCACAGGCTTCCCCACAGTATGGAAGTTCATCACTAACAAAAGTCGTAGACTGCAAAGTAGGTTTAGGCACTAGCATTTTGATTCTAGAAACATTAATTGAAATACCATAAATGCAGGGGAAGGGGAAAACTCACTTTACCTCCCAGTAGACAGTGATTTGCCAAAGAGCCCTGAAAATTTTAAGTGCAATATATAATTGTGAAATCTTATATTATTTGCCCATATTACAGATAGTGCAAATGAGAATAACTCAGTCTCTCTGGAATAGCTGTGAAAAGAGCGTGAATAAATGATGAATTTAAACATTGAAAAGCAGCAATAGACCTCTGCACAGAAAACTAAACCCCAAAGCAGCGTGTACTGGCACAGTCTCTGCAAGACTTCCTCATACGCACTTGAAAATCACCCAACATGCACCGGCACTAATCCCTCTAATACCCCTCCAGCCGCAGGCAATTCTGTCTGCTCCTCCAAAAGTTTCCAAAACATTCCAAAATTATTCACCGCCTCTCCCCACCACTAAGCTATTTCAGTAAAATAACAAACTGGGAAAGACATCACAATTTGCAAAAACCAAGTCATTGCATTTTGAATGACAGGCTGTTAGTCACTTCCTCGTAGGACAATATGCACCGAAATGCTTTTGAGCTGAAGAAACATAGTGAGTAAACTTGTTAACAAAGCCCAGTCAGTGGTGACAAAGCCCGATGCCATCTGATGAGAGCTCAGACACAACAGACAAGGTTGCTCATTTCCTGCTGGTAAAGGCACCTCTGTCACAGCCACAGCCCTAGCCACGAATGGAGTCAACTGCCTGT
>NW_010539227.1:33705-47897 GCF_000687285.1 Phaethon lepturus | reverse complement strand
AATGCCGATGGAAGCGTTAGGAGATGGTTCCTCTGGGATTGGTTTCAAGAGAAACATGGAATAATCTTCCTGTTTGCAATCTTAACCAAGCTGTTGTTTCTCCTCATCTGCACGACTAGTAGAGAAGTTTTGCCTCATCGCTGGGAGAAGTGTCTCTCCATCACTCCTCAAGTAATATCCGAAGCTACAAGATATTTGACTTTTCATTAACCAAACTACATTTGAATCGTATCATAAGCAAGCTAACATTACTGTGTACTGAGAGCCATCCATCACTAGGAAGGTATGTCTAAGTAAGGTAAGAAAAGGTGACAAGACCATGTAATTTCATGTTCTCCATAACAAAGGCGACAGAATGTCAGCCATGCTGAGCCTTGAGGGGTGCTCGAACAGTAGAGCAAAAGGTCTCAGCTGGTGAGAAGATGCTTCTTGCATCTTCAAACCCAACAGTTTGTTGTTCAAATCAAGAAAAAAACCCAACGTTCTTAGAAATAAGGGCTTTGATATATGTTGTCTATGGAGGAGGCAAATGGATCACACTGTTGGTGTATTTAGGAAGACTCCCAAGGTGCACTTATGAAGGACAGGGTATCCATGATGCATTGTCTTGAGAGCTGGAAGAATATTTTATTTGTCCTTTTTAAACAAGTGGGGCATTAAACTGAACTAGCAAGAAGCAGGTTCAAAATGACAACAAAAAATGAGATGGTTCTTCACATAACATTTGGCTAAGCTGTGGAAGTGCTTTGCCTTAGGACATGGATGACAAGTTCGTTTGTGTTCAAAGGGAATTGGACATGATGGAAATGCATCAGAGGTTTCTTAATATACAGAACCAACCTTAGGCTCAGGGAGTTCTTGTGCTGCAAATAGCTTCCAGACTGAGAGATTAACTGCAAGAATCACCACTCATGCATGTCATGTTATTTTGTCCTTTCCTAGCCATCCTTTTTTGGCCACTGTCAGAGACAGAATGCTGCACTGGATGAACGTTTACTCAGACTCAGTATGTTTGCTATTATGTTCTGACTATTTGCTTCAAACTGTATCTGTCTTTCCTGATCTTTAACAATTATAAGACTGTATTCACCTCACAGGGCTGTGGTACACTACCACAAAGCAGAGCTCTGATTCACCTTGCTTAGAAAAACACAGATATTTTTCTTCCCCCTGCCATCACCTGGTACAACGAGGGATGAAGTTTCACTGTAACTAGCAAGATTATTCAGGTAAGTGGCAAATAGGGAAGTCATTAACAACAAACAACCCATGGGGAATGACTCATTTCCCCAAACATGGCCTTGTATTAGGTATCTGAACAGAACAGAAAGAATACTTCCAGTTGGGAGGGACCTACAATGATCATCTATTCCAACTGCCTGACCACTTCAGGGATGAACAAAAGTTAACGCACATTATTAAGGGCACTGGGGCATCAACCACCTCTCTAGGAAGCCTGTTCCAGTGTTTGACCACCCCCTCGGTAAAGAAATGTGTCCTAAATGTGTCTACTCTGAGCCTCCCCTGACAGATTTTTGAACCGCCCCCATGCGTCCTGCCGCTGGATCCCAGGGAGAAGAGATCAGCACTGCCCTCTGCACGTCCCCTCCTCGGGAAGCGGTGGAGAGCAATGAGGCCACCCCTCAGCCGCCTCTCTCCAAACCAGACAAACCCAGAGTCCTCAGCCGCTCCCCACAGGGCATTCCTTCCAGCCCTTTCACCAGCTTTGTTGCCCTCCTCTGGACACATTCAAGGACCTGAATCTGAAATACAGATTAATCTAGGAGACCACACTACTTTAATTCCCAGTTTAAGAGATGTGCAATCAGAAAAAGGAAGGGTGGAAAACAAAAAATTGAGGCTGAGCAAGTTCTGTGATTTATCTATGAGCTATGAAAATGCACATTAACTTGGGTATTAAGGAGAAAACCAGACCTCAGAATTACCAATTTCAAGACAAAACCCACAGAACAGGGCAGTACAATTGCTTGATAGACAACAGTTCTAATTTTGTAGATTCTTAAGCTGATGAAACAGTAATTACAAGTTACATCTTACTGGCAAAAGGAGAGAGTTTTTCCCCAGACATTTATAAGATAAAAATTTATGGGCTGAGGTAATATAATCACCCTGTGGGATAATAAATGTTTGCCTAACCAAAAAAACCTCCCCTGGAAGCTCATTCTGTTCCTTAATCAACTCAAGTCTCAAGCAGCAGAGATTAAACACACATGCTAGTGAAATTCTTGTCATAACTTTCCTCGAGTCTTTTCCTAAGTGGAGTATGTTGACTGTCAGATCTTGATCCCCATTATGCTTTGGCATAAAAGGAACAACTGAATATTCAGTGGTAACGCATATTCAAGGCAATGGGTTTGACTGCCCAATCTGCAACAAACACGAGATGTCTTCATTTGGCTTTCTTGTACTTTCTCACATATATTCCTCATAATCAAATACTTTTGGATTTTAACATTTTAAAAGAAATACAGCATAGCAGGCTGAGGACAAAAAAAAAAAAAATCAAGCTGACGCCACAGCTTGTTGCCTACATAGCTCTAGATGGGAAAACATGTGGAGGCAGCTCAGAATGAGCTGCAAAGGTGTATAAACAACAGCATAAAGGAGAGGTCTGTCTCCAGTCACATTGCAGAACAAGGGAAGTAATGAAACAAGCGCTAAATCTTCCATCAGGATTTAGGTGTTCTCTCTGTAAACAGAGGAATTCTGTTTCTAGGGCTGTCTACATGCTTCTCTTGAAAAGCATAACATCTGCCTGCAGTTTCAGGAAAAACTGAAACCAATAAAGGAGATAACCTTTAAGAACTGCTCCCAGCACGTTTTGCAGCAAGTGAAGTCACATAAAGGACATTTAAAAGGCACATCATCCTCAGATTTGCAGTTAGAGCACTGGAATCTTCCTAGAACAGAGGGGGCGGGGAGGGGGGGGGGCAGAGAGAGAGAAAGAAGGAGGAAATTACTAAATCCTAGTAAATCACCTGTGAAACACTCATGCACGCCCACTTCCAGTGCAGTCCAGAAAACAATGACCATGAGCTTTCTGAACTACCTTAACAGTGCAATACCTGTCCCCGTTACATTCTTTCTTTCACATGACCTCACTTAGTCTCTCGGTGCTTCAGATCCCCACTTAGAAACTGAGGTTATATCCTCACTTTACAAGGAAGTTGTCAAGAAAAAGCTGTAAGTTCCCAGGAAACTATTACATCCTTGTGATAAAGACAATGAAATACTTTGAGAGAACGTATGCAAGTAGTAGGAAGTACAAATTCTGCTTAGCGAACCACACTAATCATTATTGCACTTGAGCAAATATAGGCATGAACCAATCATTTAATAGATCATCAGCATAATTATAATTTCTGTAACTTATCTTTATTCTCAAGCATTAAAGAATTGCATCCAAAATCTCACCTATACCTACCACACTCTGGCTCCATCTCTAAGGGAAAGATAGGCACAGCTCCAGAGCCCGTGGGTGCTCTCACGTTACTGGTTTCTTTTGATACTTTGGTCATTGGCAATTCAAGTTTGCTTTCCTGGTTAAAGCAGAAGGAGGAAATCTTTCTCTGAATTTTCTCCGGCGCCTCATTCTTAGAAGTAGCTGAATCTGGTTATAAAAAACCCCAGCATACAAAACAGTATGATGCAGAACACAATACACAGACTCCACAAAACACAATTAGCAGTAAGTTCTGTAAGCTCTCATTGCATAAGAGTAACAAAACAATTTGAATATTTTTTTATGCCATACTGCTTGGTAACAGAAGTTTCTGGTACTAACACACATTGTTACCAAAAAGGACCCTTTATATTGAAATAGTTCTGTGGCAAATTCTTCCTAGACACAGTGGATCTTGATTCACTCCTGCCTCCACCACACTTGGGTGCAAAAATTCTGCCTTCAGCCATAAGGCACTTCAGTTTAAAGAAGATGGCACTATAACTAATTTTCTTCTTGTTTCCTTGCACTTCTCCATCCCCCATTGCCTTTTATCTTAAACTTTTTTTTTTTTTAAGCACAATTTGGACATGGCCAATTGCTTTGATCTTCCTTTACACACCTAGTGCAGGGAGGCCCTAGCCCACAGCTAAGACTCTTGGACTCTACCCATCATAATAAGGTTCTAAACTTCAGACAAATGTTCATTCCCAACCTTGTATGTGGCTGTTTTCTCCTTTAGCGCACCAGCGCTCCGAACTCCAAGGGCTCCCTTCACCTTGCATGCGCTGTTGTGGTTGCTTTTCTCCCTCGCCACAGACCATTCCAGTCAAATCTTTACACATCTGTTTGAACTGCTCTTTGTGATGAGGGCGCACGAACATGTAAAACCCTGTCCAAAAGAAAAGAGAGTCAAAAGCATAGGAAAATAAATGCTGACCATGGAAGACCTCTTGCTTTGCAGAGGAGAAATTCTTTGGAAGCTGAACAATATCAGCCATATTCCTCAGATTATTTTCAGGTTGGTGGAACACTTGATGTTTTTGTTGATTTTATAATTATGGTGTTTTTCTTGCCAGAATACAGATGAGTATTTAGTATTGAAAATAATCTCAACTTACCTTGAAATTCTTCTGTTCTCTACAGCTAAGCATAAATACCTGATCCAGCCCTTCACCTGACAACTGATCTAGTGAAATCAGGTATATGCAAAATACCTGAAGACTTTCTCAAAAAGGAAATTTCTTGTTTGGTTGACAAGGATTCACAACACACACAAATTCTAAAATAACCCCAATTACAACTTACAGCCAATTCTACCACAAAGTCCTCTGAGGAAAGATACTGCCTCTCTGTTTGTGAGAAAGAATGCTCAGGAGGAGATTATGACTCACAATGCCACACAGTTCATTTCCCTCCCACTCTCCACTGTGTCAAGACTAATCTGACTAGCTAATGCACCAGAAAAAAAAAAATTTCTAAAAATTTAGAGACTATGAGATCTATTCAAGGTCAATGGAATATTTATTATTTCCTAAAGACAACAAACAAAACTATACCAACATTTCCCAGCATATACTGGATGCATCATCTCCAGCAGAGGAGTTCACACCAGAGACCCCGAAGAAGGTAGAACTGAGATGTTACATAGCACAAAGCCAGATGTCTCCACCAAGGTAATCAAGACAGGTATATAAACTCTCCTCTTCTTTTTTTCCTTTTTTCCTCTTTTTTTTTTTAAACAATAAAGCTCAATTTCAAATTTTGAAAATTTGTAGCTTCCTAAATCCTTTCAGCATTAAACCCATGAAAGGTAAAAAACCAAAACACCACTTCTGAAAAAATAAATATCAGCCTGAAATTTCTAGGAGATTATTTAGAACGATAAGGATACTAAATTATGACACAGTTCCATAACTATTCTCAGGTAAAGCTCTGTAAAAGAAGAGTGAATCAAAAGTGTGACTGCTTATCTCAAAACCTGGAAGTGACCTAAGAGTTTAGCACCAGTATAGCCACCACTGGTCATGAGAACAAAACCGAGTCAGTGTGATAGTCAGTGCTTTCTTATCTAAAGAGCAATCGCTTGTAGTAATTGAGGAGAAAAAAAGAGGTAAATGAAACCATTTGACTGAAGTTAGCTTGACTGCAGGTTAGGACTGGAATTACTGAGGTCTTATCTAATGTTTTTAGTGGACAATTTCTAACTGAACAGAGATAATAATTTATAATCTTGACTTTTTTTGCTCTCTGACTGACACTCATTTAACACATCTTCCCTGCTGCTCCATTTATCTGGTTTGTTAAACCAAAATATGGGAGAGGTGAAGTCTACCAATGCTAAAAGTTTTTCCTGAAAGTAGAGAATTTGCAAACTAATGAATGATCAGGGAAAGGTTATTGCTCACATAAGATCACAGCACCTACATCTTCTTTTCAACGAAGTAAAAGTGATTTTTTTAAAAAAAAAAAACACCTTACTTTGTAGGAGATGAAAGTCTTCTGGCCTTTCAGTGGTGAGGGCTGCTATCACGGATATCATGGCATCATAGTCATCTGTCTTCTTGTAAGATAACAATGCTTCATAGAAACGGCTGTAAGTGCTTTTGTTCAAAGCCATTTTCACATCGTTGAGATAAGTAGCCCTGAGGACCTGGTGGTGATTTCTGCTAGAGCTTGAAGCTTTCTCAGTGTCTTTCCTTGGAGCTCGACTAGCATTCTGCCCTGAGAGATAAAGAACACATGTGAGTAGGGCTTGGGGGAACAGAGGCAAACAAAATACAAACACTCCTTTGTATTGACTTCTCTTTTCATTCAGAAGAGGGTTCCTGGATTATTTCAAAGTGGTAAAGCCAACACTGCCTGCACAGCCAGTCGCTTCCAAGAAGAATGGCATGGCCAAGAAGAGCCAAGACCTGCTCCTAGAAATGGCAAGTGAGCAAATTAATTCTGGGGATTGCTTTTAGCATCTTCTGGAGGTTTTTTTGAGCTTTTAAATGGAGCAAAACATCAGATCGTCACTAGGGAATGAGAAAAAGGTGACACAGAAGACACTGGGCATGGAGGTCATCAATAAATGAGGTTTTATGCTACACTTCAAAGGAGTAGAAGCATTTTAAACAAGTGGCTTAGCCAACAATGCTGGCCTGACACATGGGCAAGTAAACTGCTGAGAGCCGTGTTCCCCCCTGCCAACAGGAAAGCATAGTGTTAAAAGAGAATAACTGACCTGAAATAACACACAAGACAGCAGCAGGGCGGGAGGACCAGAGAAGGTGCTCATTGCAGGGGGGGTGGACTAGACGACCGTAAAAGGTCCCTTTCAACCCAAAGATTATATGATTCTAAGGTAGGAGCAGCTATGAACATCCTGCTAAACTCCAAGTGGACTTCTGTTCAAAATGCCAGTCTTTGGCTTCTGGTACGTTTTAGAGGAAAAAGTTCTGTTTTGCATATCAACGGAATGCAAATAAGGATGAAGTATTTTATAAAACAACTGTTTTAAATTAGCCAACCACATCTTTTGGTATTTAGATCTTTATTCTTCACCAACGAACTTTTAAAGAAGTTAAAGAAATGAACAATGAACTTTTGAAAGATGTGATTAGTTTAGTTTCCTGAAAGAGGAAAAAGATGGGTGTGAATTTTACAGTCAGCATCTTCTACTGTACAGCTTTCTGACACACTCACAGGAGTGAGCCGCAGAAATACTACATGCATTTTCTCAATTACTTTTAGTGGAAACAAGTTTCTGTGAAAATCAATCTCAGACCTCAGGACAAAATAATTACCAAAGATTGTGTTTTGTGCAAATGTTCTTAAAATACAAAACAAAAAAGGACAACAAATCAAAAGAAACAACATGGCTTCATACATGAAAAGCTTTTAAAGCCTTCCAGGAAACATCAGTTTTTTTAGTTATTTTTTTAATGAAAGAGAAAGAATTAGCCTTTGATATTCTTTACCCTCTAAAGAAAGACTTCTAAGCTGTCCAACTATCCTACTCATTTCCTTGTGAGAAATACAAAAAATTCCCAGCTCTTGTCAGGAGGATGTGTAATCAAATCATAACTGAGCCTTTGACTTCAAAGATAAATACTGAGCAGTATGAGATTAGAGGAACGCATACAGAGATTACGTGCAATTGTGACAATATATTTACTAGTCTGTTTCTGCAGAAAAAAACCACTCTTCACATGAGGAGCGTACCCATTATCAATAACAAAATGCAACCGTTTCCTTTTTCATATCTGGATTCATATTGACATAAGCTAAAATTACATTCCTTAAATGGCTCTCTTTGATGAACCCTGGGCAAACAGGAAGCCCAGCAGTCTTGTGCTCAACTCACCTTTTCCCCTCCTGACGTATGCCAGGTCAGTCTCTAGTGCAAACTTCTGGCTTTAGTTGGTTTCTTTCATATCCGCCTTGATTTAATTTATTGGCTTTTGTGTTTCATTTTGTACAATCCTTGCTGAAAAAATCTGAATTACCATCACTCCTACCTACAGAGAGTGAGCCACTGTGCTAGGTGAACACAAAAAACATTGGCTTCCACCAGGAGATTTACAGTCAGTGATGAAATAAAACATAAAACCACAGTCCCAAGGTAGTGTGTGTTATTTAACATGAAGGTTACCTGCACTATTCAGTCCTGTTGTCAAGTGGAATCCTCCCTGGTTTAAGTGGAGCCCAGGGTTTAGCTGAGCACATGACTCCTTTGAGAATGCGGTTTTCTGCTGACTCTGTTTTTCTTCTGTTAAATCAAAACAGTCTGTTAACAGTGAACTTAAGCAAGAATGAACATAGAAAGATGCATTTCAAAGTACGCCATTCTATGCTGAAAACATCTGGAGATGCAGATGTATTTCTCTGATAAGAGGGGAAGAGCTAACGCTCTGCTTTTTTTAGGACTTTATTGCTCCGGGGTTTCAAAGACTTCACAAGCTCTGTGAGGACATGATTACCCTCTATTCACAATTCTGGTGACTATGTGGGTAGCAAAGAGGACACACAGAAAGTTTTTAAATCCACATACTAGATTTACGATTTAAATGGATCTGTCAAATCTCCTTTTGAAATAAAACGGCGTCATTACTAATATGCACAAGCTAACGCTCAGGCATCTGCGTATGCTCACGGGAAGGCAGGCAAGAGGATCATGCAGAGGGGAGACTTAGCTCAATCTAGATTAAACTAAATTGCCTTCCATCCTCGCATTTCTGCATATTAGACTTGTCTTGCTCTGTGATTAGGTAACTGCCTGCACAGTGCTGAAACAAGCTCCTCACCTATTTTCTTGGCTAGTGTCTCTCTCTCTTCCCGCAGGAGGCTATGCTCAGGTTTGTAGCCACAGCCCACTCCAGTCAGACTGCAACATGCTTCATCAAACTGTTTTTTATGTTGAGGTCGAACAAACTGGTAAAATTCTTCCATTAGAGAGAAAAAAATGAGATAAAAAGAAAAAAAAGGAAAAGAAAAAAAAGAAAAATCAGTTCACAACAGGTAATAAATGCCACAGAAACCTACAATGACAGGACTTCTAGGTTAGGTAACATGAAGATAAAAAAACTGCAGCTAAATAACTTAAAATCTAAATGCCGTTACCTAACATTTATACAATAAATACACTTACAAATTACACAAAGGTCAACTATCATGCAAAATTTCAGCAATATCATTACCAGTAGGTAATAACTGTAATTTTTTTCATTGTAAATATGAACTAGCTTACTGCTTACTGAAAAACAGGTACTCGCAGCAAAAAGGTCATGAGCTACCTCATAAACCATGGGGTCAAAGTATCTGCTGTATAGGCTGATACTTTGAAAAACTGATATACTGTTAATTTTACACCTTGTCTGTCTTACTCACCGTAAAGGTAAATAAGGCTTGCCAACCAAAAGCCTAAGTGTCAAATGAACTTTAAGCTTCAGATGCCTGGTGCTTTTGAAAATTAGACTTAGGTTTTAATTTAGCAATCAAATATTTTCTTATTTATATAGTAAGATCAGCAAATCGGGAAACAGACTGTGCCTACTATTGTACTAAGCGTTCATACTGAGCTTCCCATTCCTTAACCTTAAAAAATTTACAAGATGCATAACTATGCTTTTTTTTTTATTTTAGTAGATGAAAAAAGTCACAGAAAAATCTGCCCGGTTGCTCACAAGTTGAAGGGGAACTTTAAACTACAAGAAATGTCGGTAGGAGTCCAGTTCCTGTCAATGCAGTTGTTAAAAGCCAAGAAAATACCAGCTAAACCAGTAAACTATCCATGCTTGCCCAGATCACTTGCTTTACACTCACCATTATTTAAATAGAAAATGTCTCTAGATATTCTGTCTACTTATTTACTGCTTTAACACTGAATCCAACTCACACAACTACACTCTTGATCTTGCCTCCTAAATCACAGGGAATAAGCTATACTACTCTTAGGCAAAGTTTAAAATAACACAAGCTTCCGTGGAATGTAATTTTTTTTTTAGGCCTGTCAAGATGCAAATTAACATATGATAATTAGATTGAGAAGATTTTCTGTGTGATCTGGGGATATAAAATGACGCGTGTTAATGATTATCATCCTCATTGATCTGTACTTCAAATCTAAAACACCTCTGAAATATCCAAGTCTACTAAAAAGACAAAGGTCACGTCATGTAAATATACTAGGGAAGTCATCATACCTCGTAACAAGATATGCTTTTTTTCATCTTCTATAAAAAGAGAGCTCATTTGAGATAACATAGCATGGAAATCATCTGTCTTCTTGTAGTGCTGAAGAGCTTTAGAGAAGAGATCATAGTTCTGTTGGCTTAGGGTCTCCTTCACTGTTGCGATGTACAACGTAGCTCGGGCCTTCTTCGGCTCTGTCAGGTCTGCTTTCTTATCAGCTTGCTGCGAAGACAAGAAATTATTTTCCATAAATAGTATGACTTGAGGAGTTACTCTCACATGAATTCAGATGGAAGCAATATATTTACAATTCTGCCAGCACACAGAACAATAAATGCTTTCAACTAACAGATTACTGTCTCTTACAGTTATGGCAGTCACCCCTGTATCCATGTTATTTCCCAAAAAAAAACCCCAAACAAAACAGCTTCAGTGCCACAGAATAAACACAAATCTAACTGGCCTGCCTCCTAGAAATACCCAATTAATGGAAAGACATAAATCTCTGAAGCAGGAGATACAAAGAATGAAGGTGTTCAAGCATTTTGGTTCCCCTAAGACATTTCTTGAAGACATTATGCACTTAAGCAAGCTGGATTACTCTCTCATGTTGGGAAACTTTATTCCATAATCACAAGCAACAGGGACTTGAAAAAAGATTCAGAACAACATCCCCTTTATGAAAGTGACCGTGCATTACAATGTGCCCACACACTTTGAACATATAAGCTGCTGGGCCCTTGTCACACGTCTTCATGACAAAAACCAGCATCAACGGGGCAATCCCAAGGCACAAGTATACTGTTAATTAACAAGTATATTGTTAATTTCCCCAGCTGATTATTATATCTATTTCTAAAACATTAATCCCTCTAACATCTGTGAGTGTCCATTCCCTCACAGAACAGTGATGTTATGTACCTCCTCTGCTGAGAAAACTGACTGCTTCAGAGGAATATTCCTAGAGAAGGCAGCCAAGTCCCATTGCACAATTCTATTCTTAGGAGAAGGCTTAATAATAGAAATGGCATTTACTCCAAACCTTGAGTGTTAAGCTGACTCATGATGACATCAGCCACAAACTGCAAACAAAATGTTCTGCAATGAACCTGCTCTCTTCCACACACCTTACCAGCTTCAGGATCTGTGACTACTTTCACCAGTTTCATCTGCTAGGTGACCGGGAGTCTGACAGCCAGCACCCAGTTAGGACACTACCTTGGATAATTATTGGCACACACAATCACCCAGGGGATCCTCAGGAACTTATTGTGACTCTTCAGCAACTAGCTGCGTAGTGAGTTAACAGAGTTTGGAGACAGGGCAAAACAATAATGCACAACTGCAAACATAACAAACTGACCCACCACAGGTAGGGTTAGGATGTGATCGCTTATCCAAAAAAACCTGGCCAGTTATACCATTTGAGGGTCTACCAGCAGTTAGATTAGATGATTGTTGTAGGTCACTTCCAACTGAACTATTCCATTCTAATCAAAAAGAAAGAAACCATTCATCACACCTGGTCAATGGGAGGAGATGTTCTCAAGATAGGCAATGCCACAAAACAATTATTTTCACCACTAGTCCTACCTGGATCTGTGCTTGATTGGTTCTGTGATGTCTAGATTTGAGAAAGAGCATACCAGAAATAGACTTCAGATATGCATTGATGAATATTGACAGTTTGGAGAAAAAACATAATTGTTCTAGCATCAGTCATCTGTCTGCCTGGAAATTTCCAATTCAAATTAAAGCAGTCTGCAGATCGAAGGGATGGCACAGACACATGAAAACACATACTGTATTGCTGACTAGCTTTATTTTCTTCCTTCCTCCTTTCTGCTCATCTGTTAACCTCTTCTCATACTGAAGGGAAAGTGTTGACAGACGTTGTGCCTGTGAAGATTAAAAGAAAAGAAGAAAGATCCAAAAAAATGCTTTTCAAAGTTAGGGTCCATTTAATGTAGCCATTTCCATTAGTAAAGCTTGTTAACCCAGTTTGTGACACCAGTCAAGAAAGTGAAACAAACCAACCTAAGTAATTGCAACAGAACCCGGGACACATACATGTTTCTAGATGGTAATCACTTACTGGACAATTCAGAAAGAGAGACTAAACCAGAGGAAATTAAAGACAAAGTTGGTCTTGAGAGTGCAGATTCCTAACTAAGCAAAGCTGGACTTACAGCTAACAGTTTCAGGGTAGCCCTGGGAGTGTACACATACCTATGTGTAACTGATGCCTCACATGCCCCTTCACTTTCCTGCCCGAAAGTACTTCTCTTCTGAAGAAAACGTGTATCAGGCTTTTCTTGGGGTACTGAGAAGGGAAGCCTAAGCAGTCTTGTAGAAAATATCAGGGCAGATAGGATGAGAGTGTAGCAGAAGCACTTGTGGCTTGACAAGTTCTTTAGCATCTCCCGTTCCCAGTAGCAAAGAATTGTGCTTGTACTGCAGTGACTGGGAATATTGGTATACAAAGCTCCAAAAGAGAAGCGAGCAGGCATAAACAAGAGGAGTGGCACTGCTTAATAGCAGAGTCTCCAATATTAGATCAAGCCAGTATCAAGCACTTTAAAAACAATCACTTAAGTAACTGAAGGAACTGTGGGATAGACCCATATTGCCAGCTGGTTTCTACATACCTGTTGAGAAAGCAGGTATGTGAAGCAATTTCTTTCTTTGCTCTTGCCCAATAAAAGAATTTCATAGCAAGTATGTGACTATCGGTGCATTTACAGAATAGTGTCATTCGTTTGTGAGAGGAACCAGAGAAACATAACAGTAGCCCTATATTCCACTGTGACTTCTACGTATGCCTATTCAGACCACAAAGCTTCAAATTAAACGAACTACAACTAAAACACCACCACTAAAAACAAACTAAACCCTAAGCCAATAACCTCAGATTTGCCAGTTTGTAAAGTCAGTTGCTGATACTCAGAAACGCAACCTTCAGTGCACTCACAATACTGCAAGGATACTGAATTCCAGACAAGCCTGACCATGATTTAAGTTCACATTTAAATACATTTTATTTAAGCATCATGTAATGGAATGAAGAATTGGAATACCAGCAGCAAGTCAAACATTTATGATACATGCAGTAAGTCAGAAAAACAATATAACACATCTTTCTTAATCCTGGACTATGTAAATGCACCACCTTGAATAGCACGATCCAGAAGAAATGAGGGTTCTGAAAGACAAGTTTCCGTAAGGCACATCTCACAAGGAAAACTGATTAAGGGGAACTGTCAAATCATTCTTTAAATGGATTGAGAGACTATTTCTTGTATTTTGATTTTTTGAGATGACAAAGGCTTCTTTTCTTTTTCACTCCAAGCAAATTGTTTCAGAATGACAGCAGCTAAATTTCCATTATTTAGGGAACAAAGGTACAGTATAACCTTGATAAAAGAAAAAATGGTAACACAGTTACTATGATGGATAGTGAAGAAAGATATGAAAGCACACCAACGCCATTATCAGTCCAAATCAGCTCAATTCCAGACTCAGATTGAAAGCTGGCTGTCTCAGAGGCACTGCACGTCTTGGGACTACACTCCCCAGATCTCTGGTGCCAGAGGTCATCATTTCAGGTGCAGCACAAGATGACCCCACAGCTCTCCGCAAGCCACAGAGGAGTAGCAATGCCAAATACAGAAAGCGGATACAAGCTGACTCACTGCTGAGCCATTAGGACCATCAATTTATCTGACTTCAGGAAAGGCTGAGCTATGCCAAAAGCAGTGCAGCTGTGTTAACAAGATACTATAGCTGAGATACCAAGTCCCTGGAGATGTGCCAGGCTTTCCAAAGAACAAGTTGTGGTGCCTGTGTCATGGTGGCCCATGGATGATGGAGCCAATTTCTCAGTTGGCTGCACACAAGCTAAATATTCATGTCCTGGTTCGTTTCTCCAAGTTTGTACATTCCTTCTGTTTTGTACACGTCTCCATCCATCTCCCTTAGGCCTCCTTAGATACTCCCCAGATACTCCTTACACCTCCACACTTTCCCTTAGGCATGTATCCCTTAAGCAAAC
>NW_010539227.1:25910-33674 GCF_000687285.1 Phaethon lepturus | reverse complement strand
GCATTCCTGGAGTCCACACGCTAGTCATCAGCCAGCTAGTCATCAGCCAAACCGAGTGTGAGTCAGCAGTAAAATACTTCTGCGGATGGTAGCCAGGTAAGGCAGCTACCCCACCAACAACTGCAAACAGGGATTTTGGGAAAGCAAGAACACAGCCTAACCACCTATGTATTAAAAATACCAATCCAAAAGGAAAGAAAATGAACAGCACAGAAGTAGCTTTATTGATCTTAGTGCAATAGTGGATTTTTGATTCAGATAAAAATATTCCACAAGTCTGCAATATTAATTCTGCAGCAAATCAAAGATTTTAATCTGAAAGTGCAATTTCTAATTCATAAGCCCCCTCCCTGCCCTTTTCTTAATTCAGTATCTGGTCACATACCAAGTGCTGACACAGATTCCACCCAGGAGGAACTCTGTATCTACCACCCTCTTTTCTGAGAGCTCTTTGCTCTCCAGAGAGCATGGTTAACTTCCAGGTCAGCAGCTATGGAGCACAGTACAAGTATGTACCTGTCAGTCATCTAATTGAATGTGGGAAGGAAACCCTTTGATTAAACTTAATTATAAGAACTTGCAGTGACCATTGCTGGTTACAGTGAGTTTTTCTTGAAAGGGGATTGAACTGGTACTCTTAAATCAATGCCAAATTCATTTTGCTTTAGAGCCTACAGTTTTTACTTATAGGCAAGTATTTTGCGACACCATTGCCATTACCTTTTCCTCTCCCGACAAGTCACTTTCCTCTTCCGCATCCTCACTGCTCTTCTCGTTGCGCTCCAATGCATCCAAAAGCCCAATACATTGTCTTCTAGGTGAGACGAGCTCTTGTTCATATTCCATGCATAGGCTGGATGCTCCATCTCCATTTACTGGCATCACAGCATAATACAGATGACAAATTAACATTCCACATTACCTCTTGCATTTTCTTAGACTTAGTAATATCTCAAAAATCTTACCCAGCAATCCACAAAGATGTGCTTGTTTATTTAGTCTTCCATATCTTGCAAAATTGCATTATACAACTTAGTAAGAAGACTGCTTTCATTAATCACTCCCAAAATTGCTCAAGCATTTGTTACCACAACCTGGTGGACTTCTCTCAAACTTTTCCTTAAGTGATGGTCATATTTAACCTCAAAATGGATCAATGGCAAAAAAGCCTTAATGCAACAGTTGTCTGTGTTTAACTACTTTAGCTTTATGGATTCCCCCAAAACAGAGTTCCTGTTTTTAAGAGATTCGGGCATGAAATATAATTTATTATTTTTAAAGAGAACTAGTTTTTTTAAAGCCTACAATTCTCACAGTATCAATACCTATATGACACAGTCACCCTCAGGTCCCAAGAATACATATTCTCACTAATCAGGATCCAAGTATATTTGGTTTTAAATATAAGAATTTAGAGCTGTAAGTAGTGTTAAATTAGTATCAGTTTGCTACTTCTAGAAGGCATTCTCTTCAAAATATGTTTCCATTGTTTTGTGAAATTACTTCAACAGTCAGTTACTAAGAAAAGTCACTATTTCAAGAAGAATGGAAGTATATTACACTATAAATTAAAAAAAATCAGTACAAGAAAATCTTTAGCCAAAACTATGATTACAGGTGCAGTTTGATGTTACAGCTAATGCAATGCAACTGAAAATCCATATCAGAAGAGGGAATGCAGCTTCTTCCCTTTACCTCCAGTCATACACTCCAGCCCATCCTTTGAGACAGATCTACCAGTCACATAGATGAAAGGTAAATTGGTTCAGCAAGCTCATCTGCTTGCTCTGCAGTTCCACAATACACGGATTCAAATCAAGGGAAGAAGCACAAGCGCACATTTGAAAATGAGGGAGAAAACAGTAGTGGCCAAAGTAATCCCTCTCAACAACAACCTGCAGTCACACTGGCTTAGACGTAATGTGAAATCACCCTCACACTCAGTCATAACTGTTTGGGAACTACAGTTTTGAACACAACTTCATTATTCTGTTCCAAAACAGCAAGAAATCTACAGCAGAACGTTCTGAAAGAATATCCGACATGAGAAACACTTTATTCTTTGGCATTAGCCAACCACAAATTTTAAATTACCCTTTTGTTCCAAGGTCAATGCCCTCTTTCTGTTTTCTCAGTCAGATTACTGTGTAAGAGTCATTTGTACAACAGGATGGAA
This sequence comes from Phaethon lepturus, assembly GCF_000687285.1. NCBI lineage: Eukaryota > Metazoa > Chordata > Aves > Phaethontiformes > Phaethontidae > Phaethon > Phaethon lepturus. The sequence continues at coordinate 31,498 of NW_010539227.1, read as the reverse complement.
GAAGGACAAAATAAAGTCAGTACTAGTCAGAAAGCCTTCCAGTTCTTATTTTTTAAACTGCCTGTAATCTTCCAGCAAACTCCTCCTGTTCTACAAGACACTTTTTCAGGTCCCATCTGCCTCTTTGCTCTGTAGTTGCAACTGGTTCCCCCATCTTCTAATGACAGCTATGTCCCTTCTGATCAGACTTGTACACTGGTCTTTGAGCTCTCCTTGCTTTTTCTCTCATTCCAGTTTCTAGTCTCTTGCTCCTCCTCTTTTGGTTCACCTTAAAGCAAAAAGAGCATTACCTGTGAGGACCCAAACCTACCTTTTCTTTTCCTCTTCAAACTGGGAACATGGTCATCCAAGTTTTTGGCTTTTTTCAGGGAGAGGATCTGCTCAGATGAAGTAGATGGTGCTGTATCACTTTCACTTAGGGAACCAGAACGGCACTGTGGCAGGGGTGGGGGCATCTGCAAGCAGTTCACAAAACGTTACAGTAGGCAAAACCTACTCTTCCACTCCCTTTGCAACCAAAAACCTCAGCAATAACCCAAAGACATCTCTTTTTTTTCCCCAAATAACCTTGACAGCAAGATTCTCATGCATTCTGGATATATGTGCTTTTGATAAAAGGATCAAATAACTACAAAGTGACACAGATAGATGAAGTGGAGTAAGAAGGCTTAGCATTAAGTGACCTGTTTAACAGAAAAAGGGTCACGACCCTACCAAGGAACAACTGCTTCCTAACACTATCCCTGCAACATAGCTCCTTCTGGCAAAGCACACTGGGTTGTGGTTCTTATTTACCATGAAACTCCCATTTATGATCAGAAAAGATCATGAAGTCATCCAATATCATCCATCTGTAACTTATTATTTTGAACAACTGGTATTTGGCTAAAGCATCTTCCAGGAAGTCATCCAAGTCTGTACGTGAAATTTTAAGTGTTTATTTTAATCTTAATCTCCATTCTGGGGACAAAGAATTCCCCATTCTGGCTTCCAACCCATTTCTTGCTATGATTTTCTCCAGTTAATTAGAAAGTCTTTTTACAGTATTACTTTTTAAATCAAGGAACTATTACTGAAAAAAGAGCTTCTTTATGCTAAAAGAGAAGCCATATTGTTAAAGATGACCCAGTGATGAACTGTAATAATAACAGATGGTTTTGTCTCACTCTTTATACAAGTCAGCTTAGATTTAAGCTTAATGGTTTGACTGATTCTTCCACACATATACCCTCTCCCTGAGGGCGAGGTAGAAAGCTTTTTGACGTTAACATCAGTTCCAGTATTTGCACACCATCCAATGAAAGCTTTGTTTATTTAGGAGGAACTCGAAAAGGAAGTTATTTTTGTGATCTAACCTAATGAGTTGCACAGCATGTCAACACATCCTGTCCCAGCTCACTCTTGGAGAAAGATGAGGCACGTCTCCTTTCCCATAAAGCTTCAATGTTTAGAAGTGACAAGACAAGTGACTCCGTCACATCTCTCACCTGGTTTAGTATTTCCAGTTTCCAACACTGTCAAGAAAATTTGTCGGGGTTTTTGTTGTTGTTGCTTTTTTGATTTTTTTAAAAGACACTTACAATTTCTTGAGCAACACGGAAGAAGAGGGAGACACTTCTGACTGCGTGCCCAAAGTTGTCGTAAACATTCACGTAAGGGCGGACCCAGGAAGGCAGCTTGCCTCTTACATCACCAGCTGTGAACCTGTGCAGGATTGGAAAAGGAGAGAATTATTTGCCAGGTTGGCCTACATGAATTAAACAAATGTTAGAGCAAGGTCTAAAAGGACAAGGGCAGGAGCAGCAAGACAACAAAAGATTGAAACTGTGCAGTAATTACAATGGGGTGATTCTCTCTTCACTCAGGAGAAAAGGGCTTTGTTGATACCATGTACCATGCAATCAGCCAATTCCTACCTTTTGTCCATAAAAATCTTTAACTGTGCCACAGTAGTACTGAACTGTGACACCTTCACTGTTCCCAGTCAAGCCTCATCAGTGAAGGCTATCAGTTAACCTCTTGTTGCTTATTATATACATATATTAAGTAATATTATATCAATTAATAGTAATGTAATATAAAATTAATACATTATATTAGTATAGATTGTATTGCTGCAACAATACAATCTTCTCCTATCAAAAATCTGCAATACTGGTGATTGCCTTCTCAAATAAGTGATGGAGAAAATGCAAAGCCATAAGTTATTACTACATAATTTCCAGTAGCATTACAAATAGGAATTCAACAAATTGGCTTATTTTGCATTAATATCATTAATCTCTTTCTGCAGCTTCAAGACAGTATATTTTGGCAGCAGAAGATAACATACTAGTTACATTCTTGAAGTAGTGCAATTTTTATATAACCTATTATATAAAATAATTTAGTTACTCAGGAACTGTAGCCTTCTCCAAACAGTAACATCAGCACATTTATATACAAAATACCAATACCCGTGTTGGGATATAAAGATGTTGATGTATGTTTATGGCCTAGAGCCAAGGTTTCACCTGTGGTCACATAGGAAGATAGCACCATAGTCTTGGCGATGTCTGATGACCCTGCCGATAGCCTGGTTAACAGCCCGGGAAGCTTGCTGACTGTACCACTCACGCCCAGATAAGTACTGCAAGAGGTGGGAGAAAGAACTAACATTATTTACCAGGTAAAATGTATTCTTCATTCTGTACAGTCACTATTTCTTTCTAAAGAAACGAACAAGGTGTATTCAACAAGGTCTACTGACAAATCTCTAAAAGCCTTGGAAAACCAAATACAGGTTGACTCGAATATCACACCTGACTTACAGCGCACAAAAGACTCAAGTAGCAATATCCAACTTGAAGGATTATTTAGCATATGATGCACTGACACCCTTGGTAGTACAACAGACCACCATACTACTTAAGACCTAGCTGCTATCCTGCAGGACAACAATCTATACTTATAATGCCATTCATTCTCATACCTGAAGCAATAGAAGAAAAACCCCAAACACTAAGCCAAGCAAAACACACAACCCCTCCCACCAAACACCACCCGTCCCCCCCAAACCACCAGAACAAAAATCCCCAAACCAGCCAGCATAGACATTTCTTCCTGCCTGCCCTCTCTCTGAATGAAATAATTCCCTCAGAAAGATACATGGATAACATGCATACAAAGGTTTAGACTGAAACTTTAATTGTATAACTTTTTGAGCCTATATTGATTGAGACCATGTCACTGGAGACACAGTTTGGAATCCTTAACGTTATTTTAAAAAAAGGTTATTGTATTTGTGACAAACTCCCAAGGTTTTTTGACTTCTGGATATTCATGGTCTCATGATATTGGGAGGACAACAAAAGCCAAAGTCCAGAGACAAAAGGGAGAAACAATGACAGGAACCTGCAAACAGCCAACAGTGAAAAGTTGCCCAGTATTACCTGTGCACTCATACCACTTCTTCTCATTTCATCCAGGAACTGCATCTTTAAAACAACTCTGGGCTCCATACGAGGAGGAAATGGAAGCCCAGTAATGATGACTCCTCGTCCATTTATGTCTGCAAAGTCCAAGCCTTCACTGGCCTGAAGAGACAGTGTTTTCCACTATCAACAGGATTTGAAGTGACATTTCAGAGCAATTCAGCAGTTAATGGCCTTTTTTCCTCCGTTAAATTAAATCCCTAGCCAAGTGTATTTTGTGAATACGTTATGAATAGTTTCAACTAGATTTTTTGCTTTTATTACCAGGACTTTAAACGTAGCTTTTTCCTCTAAGAGGCCCTGACAAAGCATACCTCAGCCAACACCATTAATACATACGTCTTATTCCTGGATAAGCAGAACAGCTGTATTCCGATCTCTTAAATGTCAGTTAATACCTCTGTTTAAACCTTCCATACCCTGAATCATTAACAAGGCATGATAAGAACATACCAAACCTTCTCTGACATTAAAAATGAACAGAATCATTTCAAAGCAATAACAAAGCTACCAGAAATCTGCTCGGAATCCACCAGACTATAGCATCATATCCACCAGCTGTGCTGCTTACATCTGTTCAAGTATTTGTCACTCATCCCCTTTACATGTTCATGTCCCATGCCGTGCTAGCAAACTACTTTGTGAAAGGAACAAAATCAGAGTTGAACAGACTGAAAAATAATTCCAGGGGGGGAAGTTGGTTTGTTTTTCAGCTGAATCCAGTCTCCGGTCTCATTTACCATGCCACACAAGCAGCTATGATGGAATATAACATCGGGGATGGATGGGTGATTGGAATGACCAACTCTACTCAGCTTAAGCCAGCACTGCCACTAAAAGAAACAATCACAGCATGCACTATAATCCATCTGGAGCTGGCAATTCTACAGTTGTATTTATGGACGTTTTATCTTGGGCACAAAGGACATTCCTCAGGCTAACACCATCATGAGAAGACCAACCTTAGACAAAAATAAAAAAACCTAATAAAAACTGAACCTGCCCTTCACCCCCTCAAAACAAGAAAAAAACACTCCTGCGAACTTTTAAAGACACCCTAGGCCTAGATACAGCTAGTAAAACAACTAGAGCAACTGGGACAGAATCTCTTTTTTACAAAAAGGACTGGGATTTTTAGGTTTCTTTCAGGGAACACAAAAAATTTGCTAGGAACTACTGCCAATGTAAAAGCTGAGCAACAACCTGGGAGGGAATTGTGAAGTGATTGCTAAGGGAACTAGTTTTAGAGATTTTCACAATGTGTCTTTCTCTGTTTATCTTATCAAATATTTCCAATTTTGCAGTCATACTATTAACCCTGTGACTACAATAAAATAAACAGTCTCTCTTTCAATTCTGTGTTACTGCAATGCATGATCTCTGCAGAGACTCCATTGCTCTCAGGGTAACACACTATTCATATTCAACCGAGCGTTCCACCCAAAGAGAGCTACGCCTTTTCTTCACTGATCTAACAGCTGCTTTGACGACTGGAACTGAAGGTTCAAAAGAAGTTGAATCTTGGCAGGCAGTAAGCAGCAGCAAGAAGGCTCTAAGAGTAATTTATGATTTTGCAAATATTTTAATTGGTATCATAAATCAATTTATCAGCACTGGAAAATGTAAATGAAAGGCCATCAAATGTGTCCAGAGGACTTGAAGTTAATGTAAATTTTTTAAAGCTAAGAAATATTTTGGGTTTTCAGCAGTGTTGTTCTAACATGTTTGATTACAATTGTTTCTTTTAGTTCTCCTCCAAACCTGTTGGTCTCATCTAGTGGGTTGAGTTTTTGGGGGGCAGCCAACAGGAAATAAGTACAATGCTCATCCCCTTTAAAGAATGCAAAGATGTATCCCTTTAATAAAAACAGGAATGAGGCATATGGAAACTTGACATAATTTTGAAAAGGCTTCAGAGCCTAATTAGTCAAATAACAGAAATGTACTGAAATCCAGAATGACTTCCACCCCCCCACCATCAACTATATAATCTGATCTCAGATGAAACAAATTCTCATTTACATTACCTTCCCCCGACATACTGCCAAAAATGTAGCTCCGTTGGACTTAGGACAGACAACTTTATCATAGTAGGCATCCATTACCTAAAAGATA
>NW_010539227.1:0-25879 GCF_000687285.1 Phaethon lepturus | reverse complement strand
AGGAATGGTATTACCCTTCACATATACATAAGTAGAAAGCTGTACTAGCTAAATTTGACTTATACTTGATCTAAAATGGGACTAATTTGGCTTAGTGCAATTTCCTTTACTTTTGCTAATTGCAAATGTGAGAAGCCATTTGCTTAGCAAAATCCTTACATTACTGTGAAATCTAGAATACATCTGGGTAAGCATGAAAGATTACTGTCAGATGCTTCTGATAAGGTGAAACATGGTCTGTCCTGTGTTTCTGCAGATCTTTGAGTACAATAGGCAAACCAGGAAAGGATATTATTTACTCTAAGCAGCAGAGTTACTATAAAGAAGCAAGATGACACCACACAATTCCTTAAAACCCAAAGCATGACAAGCTGGGAGGAAATGTCCTGTAGAACATTAAAAGATGCTGACTACTGAAGTGACAGCTTTCTACCATCTCCATTACTCAGTAGATATGTATGTTAGCTGCTGTTACATCACTTGATTTCAAATGAAGACTGTACCCTACACAACCGGCCAAAAAAGTAAAGGAAGGATGCACAGAAGAACTATACTTCAAAGCAGCAGTCAGAGAGTTTTAATTTTATCCTAGGATAAAATTCGGGTGTTTAACACCCAAATACATCTTAGAGAAGGTATTTAAACATAAAAACAGTTTCTGAAAGTGTTACAGGTATGTAATGCAAATAATCAACCTCTGCAAAGCTTCCTTTGTTCCTGGGTTCCACAAACATTGGCTTCACTTCTTCTATTCTTTTAGCAAAATCATGCTCCTGTTAAACAGATAACGAACATATCGGAAATGGCCATGTGAAAGCAGGCACGTACCAGAAGTGCCCACACAAAAGGAAATGCTCAGGAGTGGTCACCACAGACTTCCCCAACACAGTCTGTTCCTCTCTTGCCAAACCAAGGAAGAGATGGAAGCAGAAACATGCAATCCTAACACCACGAACAGTGATCCCCTGCAGTTGGTGCAACTTGGACATTACACAGATGGGAGATCCATTTCTTTTCCTTCCAACTTGCAAGTTCCCAACATCCACCTCCCAGAGACCCACTCCGCAGTATGACACCTCTGTCCCAGCATTCACGTTTAAGGAGGAGGTAAAACAAAACTGTTCTACCAAGTCTCACCAGGGACACTCAAGTCATGAGCATAGCAGTTACAAAAGTTAGAGTTGCAACAGTTGCAAGTTAAAAGAGAAATGCTTATATTGGGATTTTTTCCCTAAGAGTTGAAACACTTAAGCCAACTATAATTTGGGGATTTAATAAAGAGGAGTCTGGTGAAATTAAATGAACTCTGAGATCAGGTCAGATGAGATAACGCATTAAGATTCTTTTGGGTTTGGTTTCTACAGCACTGCATTTCAGTGTATTGTGATCAAAATGAAGGAAGCCTGACCTGGGTTTTTACTTTCTAGATTTTATAATTTATTTACTAACAAAGCATTTTTAATAAGCATGGTTAGATAGCATAGCTACAAACTGTCTGATGTGTGTAACCAAACCACCTAATAAAGGCAGAGCAATTAACATACTCTCCAATATTCCAGGCTCTTATCCATGACAGGGTACGATGGGAAGAACACCAACAGTCCATGTGGTACAACTCGCACAAGGTTACCTGCGATGAGATAGGCAAGTGTATAGCTGGGGCATTTTCATCCTGGGATGGAGTATACAGACTGCAGAGGAAAAATAAACTAACAGCATGGGCTCCTTCCAAAATATTTTCTACTTTCTTGACATAAATGTTTGTGTATTCGAAGTTGCTTCATTTTTTAAAACAATTTCAGTAATCTTGTTGTCAAGGTATAAACTTCAGTACAGATGCCCAACTAGCTTTGTAAAATGTAGTGTTAACAGGATAAAAAAACATTACGAGCTACAGCAAACGCTATAGACAAGAGAGATACATCATCATCTGCCATATTTTCCCTTGTGACAGTAGGATCTATTTTTAGATCATTTATTTTCTCCACTCTTTGTCTACTGCAGTCTAAACATTCAAAGCAACTGATGAGGTAGGACAAGATTGCTTTTGAGAGTTTTCTAGTCAAATAGCATACACTTTACTGAAAAAAACATTAATCTGGTATTTTGTGAAAGCATTTCCTTAATTTCACCTTTTAGGCCAAGCTGAACATCCCAGACTACTCTCCATTTCCTTCAAACATTTCTAGATTTAACAGATTCATTTCAATCATATCTCAGCCAAGCTACACAAATGCTCTTCTTTTATTCTGTCTTCAGGTGTTAAAATCTTGTAGTTCTATTATATTTGTAAAGCATTACCAAAACAATAAATGCTGACTTAAGGAAAACTTGACACAGCACCTTTACAAAATATCACAAGAAATTGCCTTGACTTCTTGTGATCCTTAATTGCTCTGCAAACGATGCTTGGCTGCATCATTTCTGTGCATTGGTTTTCTAGTTTGCACGACTTCCTGCCCATGTCTAGGAAACACATTTTTGACCCAAACACAAATCCCTGACAATAAAAATGAACTCCTAACTTGGAAATACTGAATCATGGACTCAAACTCATTTTTGTATGCAGTTACAGTAGCCAGCTGCCTGAGCAAACAGAGGCATACAAAACCAGACAGCTTTTAGATATGCAATGCAATCCTTTACCTTTCTCTGTCTTCTTAGGTCATCTTTAGTATTTCTACTTCTAGGATATTTCTAAAAATCCTGTGCAACAATCCATTTCTGAAATCCACACACTTCACTTACCAATTGTTTTCCCCAGAGAAGACAAATAATCCTCTGAAAACCTACAAAGAGGAAAAGTCGAGTGACATCACTGTATTTCCTTTTCTATGTTTTTCACACATATCGGACTTCCTCCGATACTCATGTAAAATAGCATATCCGTACCTCCAATTGCTCTCCTTCCTGTGGCAAGCACCCTTACCAAGGGCACAAAATTAGAAATACCTGGACTATACATTACTATTACTATTAAATATTCTTACTATTTCAATATTATCAAAATGTAACAAGTGGAAATGGGCAGCCATATGAGTTTTCTGATTAACAACTTAGTGGTAAAAGATCTGCCAGAAAAGTCTGCAGATGCTGCCAAGCCTGACTAAGGTTACAACTATTTAAAATAATTATTGATTAATTAGGTGTGGTGAGGCTGCAGGTGCAAAAAGGGTGAATTTGGTCACTATGGTTACTATCAACTTGTGGCATAAAATAAGTAAATCACTTTTGCTTTGACTATAAAAGTACTGTCAAAATTGTACTCTATAATGAGCAGTATTTATCTGTTTCTTCCAGCCCTGACTGAAGAGTCACCTGTTCTCTCATGCCTTTGTGTTTCATTCTTTTTAATGCCCTGTAGCTTTGCATACTGTTTTCCCAGGAACCTTACATATGCAAGGCAAAAAACCCAAACATATTTATTTTTATGAGACCTACAAATACCTGTATCACCACACAGATGTTGTCAAAACACAGCAAACACTGTGAATTCCCTGTCTTCAAAAAATAAGGTGTTCTAGGCCTTGGGGGGTGGGGGGAAATCCCCAACCTTCCCGCTTCAAAAGACAGTATCTTCAACAAAATACACTGAAACGGCACACTAAGCATCTGAAAATGAAAAATACAGTCCAAAGGTTTTCCAGACTACTGCCTCTATGTAAAAAACAATTACAAGTGCTGAGTCCCTTTCCTGTTCTGTGGAACATCTGTCATTTTTCCCTTTCTTTCAGTAAAAGCTCTTTGAGATCTATTTTTTAGTTTTTCTGTCTTGCTGAAAAAGTCAGGCCTGCGGCAGGCTAAATTACAGAATTCTCAGCCAGAGGTTCATCTATAAAGTTGGAACTGAAATAGATTCAAGAATGTGTCAGCACAAAAAATTGGGTGTACTACAGGAATTAAGTTAAATGGAAGAACACATGTAACATACACAAGGAACTGATCCTCATTTCAAAACACCACAGAAGGATTACGTCCCTAAACACAGTACTAGCACCAAGGTGATGCCACTCTTTACTAACTTCAGAGAACTGGCAAGTGCAAACCTTCTCCCATGTGCACCAAAGCATGAAACTGCCTTTTAAAATTATATGCAGAGATGCCAGTGACTATCATACTGCACAACAGAAGTCAATATAAAATGAAATCAAGTTTTGGCCTTCCTTGCTGGCCGTATATTCTGCTGGCAGCAGAAGCAGCAGCAGAAGCACTGTCTACCCTGAAGAACAGAAAGACACAGCCAAAATGATGAAAGACCAGAGAAAAGCAAAAAAAATTATGATGAAAAGCTTGACAAATATTTGGATGTATTTTGTTTAAGAAGGCAATGCAGAGGTAAAAGAGAAGCTGATCATGGTGACAAGCTTTACATCTAAAAATAGTTTTGCTAAGCCAGTCATGTTTTTCAAATCAATTAAGCCTTTTTCAGCAAATAAATTTAGAATGGGGCTCCATGTCAGTGAGAGTGGACTGCTCTGTAAGGGGCAGGGAGGTGATATCTGAGCATGATCTGAAGGCATGCAGGGCAGGGGTCATGCCCGCCAGGGCCCAGACCCACAGTAACAGAGCAAGGTGAGCAGGAAAGACTCAATCACAAGTAGCCAGGCCCAATCACAAGTCCAGATCATCAGGCAAAGTCATGATGATGGGAAAGGTCCAAGAAAAAGCCAGGAATGCAAGTCAGTAAACCAGGAGCAGGTCCAGTGACAGTGAGGAATGTCACAGTCCAGGGATGGTGAGGCAGGTTCATAGTGAGACAGGCAGGTCCAAGGTCAACTGGGGAAGTCAATCAGTAGGTCAGAGTCAAATCAACAGGGCCTATGGCCAGGTGTGGTTATGATGGAGCTGGGTCCTACAGCGTGGGCAGTGACTGAAGACCTATGCCAGACCTTAAGTGGAGCTGCTGGGCAATGGTTGTGCGTGGAGGTCTCAGCTGAGGCTGGTCAGGGCCATTAAGGACTATTAGTGCACTCAGTGCCCTGACATTTGATCCCTTCCAGCCCTCCAGTTCTACATTTTCAACAGTAGTGGTTAAAGGGTTTTGTTATTCAGCACAGTGTTTATTCAAGAAAAGAACTACAGAGGCCACTGTGTAAGCGGAACCCAAGATGTCCCAACCCAAGACTTCAAAGCAGAATTCCACATGGAAGTTCATTACCTTCTTTCATAGGTAGAAGTAAGCACAGCTCCATCAGGTCCCTTAGGGATGATCCCAACCCAGAGCTGGTGTTTATCAATAACATGAGGATTCTCCAAGCAAACAGGAAAAGGGCTAAAGAAACACAACAGTAAGATCCCGGTCATACTCATCGTATGATTCCCTACTGGCTACCAGTCCAGAACACTCAAAAACCCCAAAATAAAACCTCAAATCACAAGACCAGATTGTACATTTTCAGTAACAGTACTGTTCACACATCTAGGTACTTACATCTGCATTTCCATTGTAAATGATGAGAGGGGAGAGAGAGTCCCACTAGTAAGGATAATTGTCCTGACCCCCTGTCGAACAAGCTCATGCATGCTGTATCCAGGGCTGAAACACCAATAGCTTAAGGTCTTTCCTACATCAAATAAAGAGAAAACACCAAGCAGCAAGTCTATAAGTGGAAAAATTAGAATATGACTAGCATATAGCGCATTGCATCTGAACTTCTGAAAGTAAGAGAGCCAGCAGTTGAAGCTAAAATTCCAGATGTATGGTATGTTCTTCTTTGGTCCTTCTCGGATTTAATTACTATGCCCGTTCAAAGTATAGTTTAAAAGGTCACTGTTCCCTCACACCTTAAGTAGATTATACTTTTAATCAAAAGATGATTGTAGAAAAGTCAGAGCATCAGATCTTTTTGTTGGCAAGCAACAGGCAGATTAAGCAGATAAAACTACTCAGTCCTTCATTCACCGATTCCGTTCCGCCTGTCACGGACAACTGGAAGAGGAAGCACGGTAGAAGAACTGCAGAATACTGGGATGAAGGACAAACAACTGAAGTTTCACTAAAAGAAAAAAAAATCTCCACCCCTGCTCTCGCTTGAAAAGAGAAGATCTTTCTCCATCAGGAATTTCTAATGGCTATAAAACTTCCATTTTCCCCACAGTCAACTGCCAAACCTTTCAACTTCTGTTCAAATCTTTTGTGGGACATGGATATACAATGTGCATGACACTGAAAATCTGGCATAATATAAGTTATCAACAGAAAGGATATAAAGAAAAATGGATAAATCATACTAGTCATTTCTTTCTGTACCATTGCTGGTCTTGCTGAAAACTTAGCATCAGCTTTTCAGAGGCAGTCAAAGAAACAAGGGAGTGAAACAATCACCTATGTCAAGAACAAGAGCAGCCAAATCACAGAATCACTAAGATCGGAAAGGACCTTCAAGATCATCAAGTCCAACCGTTAACCCAATGCCACCACGCCCCCTAAAACCCTATCCTGAAGCACCACTTCCACACATTTTTTGAACACTTCCAGAGATGGTGACTCCACCACCTCCCTGGGCAGGCTGTTCCAATGCTTGACTACTCTCTTAGTGAAGAAATTTTTCCTAATAGCCAATCTAAAACAAAACATTAGCTTTTGCTTCTGCTTCTGATTCTGTTTTGCATTATTAGTTTCAGTAAAAAAAAAACATCTAGCATCCACATATCATATGCATGTCTTTTAAACATACATATTTCATTCAAAGACTGTATTTCCAGAAGGAGTTGACAGTTTCAGGAAATCCCCAGTAATAGGTGCCAAATGAGTCACTTACTAGTTAGAATTACAAGAGAGCATTTATTTTTAAGCTAAAGTTTTATCCTTACATCTCATTTGGGCAAATCCATCCAGACAACGTCCAGATTCTAGAAGAATCACATTCCAGAATTAAGCTAATTCTGTATCTCTTCAATTCATACTAAGAACTGATACAAAATACAGTTAGGATCTGTATATGGACAAGCCAATAAGTGTCTACAGACAAGAGCAATGTCACTTATGTCAAGAGCCTAAGAAATTCCAGCATAAAAGCAAACCGTGCTCATATAGGATGGCCTAGAAGAGCAGAACAGCAATCACTCACATTTGCCTCGGCAATGCTCAGTGTGAAATACACTTCTCTCTAACCCTGCAGGATGACTGCCAGGCACCAGTTGCCCAGTTCTTGGAGAAGCTGGAATTGTAGTACATTTTTAGCCTGGGGTTCTATGTCCTTAAGCTTAACAATATTAAATCCATTTGAAACGTCCCATTCACCAGCAGGATGTTGCACAGATCTCTGCAACAGCTTTTTCCACTCCTGGTACAAGGACAGCTAATCCCTGGAGAAATAGTTTTCTAATAGTTTACAATATGGTGATTTAGAGCAAACCAAGAGTGAGAGCATTTCATCTTAACGTAAAACTGCAACGGTTCACTATTGCATTCATAAGCGGCATCCGTGCACAGAACAGATAGCTAGGGCAGTAATCTCATCAGCTATCCCAAGCTATGCCACTTCCCCTCACCAATTACAGTTTGCAGAGAATTACGCTTGAGTGAATAATTTTCACAGAATCCTTTGAAAACAGCTATTCTTAAAAGATTTGCATTATTTCTATACAATCTGCTATACCACTACAGGAAACTGGAGACTTGATCAGTCTTGTCTTGCCTCTGCCAGGTTTGCACATAGTGCAAGTCTCAACAAATTGCTAGTCTGTTGCATAGGTACTTGCAAATACTGTTTTTATTTGAAAAGCAAATATATCAGCATGGGTCTACTAAATGACAGAATTCTTCGTATTGGTTTTGTGTATAAATCCTCCAAATTATGCAATAAAACAGAAGTGTTTTTATTAGCCTTTTTCTGCACACATATTTAACAAAATCTGCTTCGAATTATTCCTGTAACTTCAAACTCCAGTTGAGCAATATCCCAGGAAAACAGTATTTGCAGATTACCAAACAGCATGCTCCAGAAACAGAACGGAACTTACTTTGTGGAAACACTTAAGGGGACACTATGTGCAACACAACTAAATTAATGGAAACTCATTCTTTGAAAAGTGTGACTTTTGTCCTTAAGAGAAGGACTTCTTCAAAACAAATACTTAGATTCTCGAGCATTTAACTGAGTAATTAAGTAGACAGTTATGAGGGAAGGTATTTACAAAGACCGTTGGAGAGTATTCCATTAAGAAGGCTTAGGTAAAGGGATCTATATCTGTTTTCTCTAATCAGAAAATGTTTTGTTTTGCACCCAATTGTATTTATTAATATAAATAAAAATATCAGAAAGAATGAATGTTGAAGTTCAACAAAGCCAAGCTCGATGCTGCTTTATAGAAGTCTTAGGATAAGCCTTTGATTCAGAAGCCAAGTTTCTTTTCTTCTAAATATGTTGTTTTGAAGCACGGTTATATTGAGGTAGTTCCAGACACCAAGTTCTGCAGAGCATAGGGAATAAAATAGGTGAGAGGAGAGAGACAAGGAGAGGGAGAAATCTCAGTTGAACAAGAAGGACTGAAAAGCATAGTTGAGGCCGAAACTGTCAAGAAGTGACAACATGCCCTGAAGAATTTAAGATGTTGCTCATTAAAAGGTCATAGCTCAGAGAAAGTAGCAGTGCCCTGAGGCTGTTATCCTGTTACCTGGCACGGCATTTTCTGGCTAAGAATTCACATTCTCAAGTGTTATCTCTGGCACAGCATATGAACCTTGACTACAGAGCTTCAGAATGAGCCAATTATAACTCCTCCAATATATATGAGTAATTTCAGAGATTAATAACTTTCATAGAATTTACTGTGATAATGCCTTTGGCATACATTTTCAGTATCACATCTATACACTCATCTCCTTCTTGTAAGAGGGAGTTACAGCCTCAGCAACACTAATTTTGTGTTTAACACAAAACAGTTATACAGAGAAATACAGCTGATATGAGGATAATAGAACATTTCATAAACCTCAACGTCAATCCTGAAGGAGGGTATCCCATTCTTGGGCTGGTCTGAAGATTTTTCTCTACACCAATACAAGCAACCATTTCAAAATGGAGATTAATTTTCTTTCACTGGAATAACTGCACTAGAAGAACTCCAGCAGTGCACAAAGCAGCGCTGGTACAAGAATGTTTTCTATTGAGATTGCTTAGTCGCCTCCCCTTTAGAAGTAATTATAAAAGTGAAAAGCACCTCCTCGACTCATTGTATCCACAATGGAGCTGTACTTGGAAACACAAAAATGCATCCTCAAACAGTCACAGAATTCTTCAAACTTGAAGCCTCAAAGCCTTAAAAACCTACCCTGTTCTAGAGAAAGAGAGCTCTGGGGCAACACTAATGCTCCCAGTCTCTTCATCGCCAGAAGATGACCAAAAAAACTTTACAACCAAACCACCCACTGGTTTTCTTCTGAGTGGAGGGGCAGGGGGGCGGAATCTTTCTTGATCTCACATCTACTGATGGTTTTAACTTGGACCACGGTGACAAGGCATACTAATCACATACTTAAGACTTTCCAGTTCTATAAGGAACACTACTATGCCATTTGGGTTTAATTTTTTTTTTTCCCATATAGACAGGTCCGGAACATGCCCTCATTGAGTTATTCTGTTCAGCCCTTTATTCCTCAGAGTCATTTTTAACATGTAAGATAACATAGGTGGTGTTTCACTCAAAATCCTACAATGACATTCCAAAATTTGCCAAAGGACTCCCTGTTCCCAAATGTGAAATAATGCAGACTGGGATGTCTTCAATTGTCTTCTCTTATTTGAACAGAAAGGAGCAACTGAGTAGTTTTCAACCCAGGTTTTGCACGAGCCTCCCCAAAACTGAGTCCCATACCTTGTTTTTTTGCAGACGACGAATTCCAGAGATCTGTCCTTTGTTTCTTCTTCTGATTACTGTTATCCAGATGAATATGTACCTGAAGGAAAATAACAGAAACATTTCTAGAGATGGCTATAGAAATGAACTTGCACTTTGTCCTTCAAAAAAGCTAGCCCATATTAAGGGTAGTTAACGTAATTAATGCCACTTTTATAGTGTTAGTAAGGTCCTATTACTTCCTGTCTGTCTTTCCGATTTTATTTCCAGTCTTTCATAACATATCTAACAAGGAGCAAAGCAGTATATCACCATTTAAGCAGCTGTTCCGATTTAGTTTATGAGTGCAGCTTTTCATGGTCTGCCCTGAACAAAGAACCCAATTATTTGGGTATTTGTCCACCAGGAAAAAAAAAAGCAGACTAGAAAAGAAAGTATGGTGTTAGAAAGACTTACTTCATTTGGCTACAAAAATAGTATCAAAGTCTTAAACTGAATATGAGTTACCTTTCATCTAAAAAGAGATCTGTTCCTAAAATTCATTATAGCATCACTGCCCATAAGTCCCAAACTCTAAATAAATAAGGACTTTGGGGGGAAGGTTCAGTGGCTCTACTGTGCTTGCTGGGTAATAGGCTAAACTAAAGTCAAGGGAACAGATTATTGGAAGAACACATCAATTCTTGCATAATATGCAGTATCAAAGTTCTCAATAATTCACATTTGCTGCACTTTCCTAATTTCATTTTAGAGTTTCTTTAAAAATTACTGTGTAGCTCCCCTTTTCCCTTGGAACCTAAACTAACTACAGTTCCTTTGGTGGTTTTTTTTGTGGTTTTTTTTTTTGTTTTTTTTTTTTTTCTGGAAGAACTTACATGTCTTCCCTGTAATCAACATCATCATTTGCTATACTAACCACATTCTTCCAAGTCTTGGTACACTAAGCACAGATATTAAATGTCAGTGAGAAAAAATGCAGAACACAAAACATCCCATACCTTGTAATATTTCGATATCGACTGATGTGGCATGAAACCCGTTGTGCCTTCTGGAGGATCAATGTTGAATACTGTCTGGAAAATGGGTGTAAACAAATAGAAAGATTGAACAACTGTTTCTAGCAAAACCCCCAACATATCTTTGCACTGAGAAGTATCTCCACAAAAGTTACTGCTGCAATAACCTTAAATACATCTCCTCGCTCCTGTTATTAGATAAACATGGAGAATCTTGAATAAACCTATTTTTTACAGGCAATTCCTGCTCAGCAGATGACTTTCTCATTGCTCCAAAGAATGCAAGCCAAATCTAAATATATTCAAACTATACAAATGACAGTACTATTATTCACACTGTTCATGACTTCTGGCTGTGGATAAAGATGAACACACTACATATTAATGAGATCACAAAAAGAGTCACAACTGAGCGTAAAATAACTTTTTGAATTCCCTTAAAGTTTCAGCCATGTTAACCTACACTAATAATACTCCTCTTAGAAAAAAAAAATAAAGCATGTAATTATACTTCGTTGTCCATATATTAAATTAGAAGCTTCTATCAACACTTCTGCACAGAGTTACGCTTCTTCCTCTTTCCTGTATGTGATGTCTTATGACTAAGGGTGATGCTCATTCAAACATATGGCACTCCAGTGCAACTTCAGTGAAAACAGCTGTGGTTCTCAAATATTTATAACTTCTGTTAATTTTTCTGAATAAAATTTCTTCAGACATCTAAAAGGAATTATCCAAGTTTACAAGAATATCAGTTAGTTGCAACAAGAAAGATGTCCTCCACCAGTCAGAAAAAAAGTACAATTCCTGGAAATACTAACTTCTGAAAAATAGCCAAAGATAGGGTGTACAAAAAAAGATTATAGTAAGTGTTCTCCCAAGAGGAAGAAAAAAATTGTTATTAATAAAACCAAGCTGGTTATAAATTAAGTCTTGAAGACAAGGCTCTGTAACAAGAAAGCACTGCATTTAACCAACAAAGACTCTTAACTGTGACCTAGTCCTACCTAAAAATATCTCAAACTATCACATTGCAGATCACCTGCTACAACTGCCCACATGCATGTCCTCGGCAGCAGCAACAGAAAAGGGATCTTAGTTTTCAGCAAGACTGCTCTTCCCATTCAAATCACCTTTCAGCTATCCACAGGCTAAAAAAAGCACACACAGACAATTATCTCCAGTCCCGGAGCACACACTAATCGGGGGGCTCTGGTCACTGGGATCAGGAGACCTGGCTTCTACTTCTGAATCTTCTTATCTCTCATCTTTGAGGCCCCGGGAAACTAATTTAAATTGGGCATACCTCACCTTTCCCACAGCAGAACTGTGACACTCACCTTCCAATACCAATCATTTAGGTAGCAGCGTACACAAATTGCTACTGCTGTATCAGAACATACATAACAGGTTTTGTTGAACCGCTGCTATCAAAATAAAAAATTGTGCATGCCACTGCAAATACACCTTCACAAACACGCATTCAAGGAGTTCAGTATCGCAAACTTACCAGGACTGTTCAAAATACAGCTAGATAACTTGTCTTTATCATGCAGGTCTGCAAAGTTTGAACACATTTCTTCATTTTCAGTTTTAGACAGGGTGTAATTCTGTGGTATTCTTTTGGACATGTATGCTGCTCTCCACCAGCGTAACTGGTGCAGCATGACTTCATATACTACTACTAGACAAAGTAAGCACAGAAAGTCCTCGCAAGTAAGAAAAATGAATCAGCTATAGGAATTCCTGTGTTAACTTGGGCTGACTGTTCTCCTACAAGCATCTAATAATGTTTTTTAGGAAAACTTTGAATTATAAAGATTATCCTTTTCTATTAAATTCCAATTCTAGAAGAGGAGAATTCACAATTAAGCTAAGATAGAAAGTAAATTCTTGGGTGAAAAGCAATGATACTGAGCAATTCACACTTCCTCTTTGTAAGGTTTTCTAGCAATGAGCAGGAAGTCAACCTCAATATTGTCAGTAGATTTTGGTATATATGACAGAATAGACCTGAGCTGTTCATTCAAAATAACTAAATAAAATTGCAGACTCAGGATAGGACTTTTAGAAAACATGCTTAAATTCAAATCTAGACAATTTAATGCCTCCTAGTTTACTTAAAAGCGACACTAAAACCTATAAACAGTAATAATCTCAGTTAAAGGGAAATGTAAGTGGGAATGTTATAAATCCTTCAGCAAAAAGGGAAAATTGAAGTACATAGATAGTACTACACCCAGACAGAAAAGAATTTCATTATAAATCTGCTAACAGGTGTTCTGCAAATAAGCAAGAATATTGAGGAAGGAAAAAAAAGAATTAATTTGCTGCTGTCAAATGCAGAGCTGGATACAGAAGTAATTCACTTTTTGGATTAAATAAATTGCTATGGTGTTTGTCATTTTTGCTATTATATAGATTTTACTCTCCTCCTGCCTGTGTTTCCATTGTTTTATTACCTTTTTTAACATTTGTGTGCTTCCTATAAACGCAGATTACACTTGTAAGCAGCATATTTTCCAGAAGAAAGACCTATGTCAACAAGGGTTTCTGAAAAAGTCTGGCAGTTAATCTCTTAGGCAGGATACGAGTGAACAGAACCAAACCAGAGAACTACAAAGAGACTGAATATTGCCAGCCACAGCAGTCTTTAACAACATGGAATTTCTTGCATTGGCTCAATTATAATTTTTAATACAAAAAAATATTTTTTTTAAATCATTAAACCAACACAGAAAAGCAATGATTAACAAACATTAAAGTGTCATCATTATTAGTACCTCCAATTAATGAGGGGAAAGAGATCTTTTTGATCTAAAAAACTCCACAAGTATTTTAGAAGTAAAGGTCTTATTTCACTGTCAGGAACAGGTCTAATTCAATCTGTCACAGAGTAACTCAGGCCAAGATGATGCTCTGAAATCACCAAGTTCTGTGAATATAGTGAACTTAACCCAAGTGTCAGCAGATTTTCCAATCTGTAACACTCTAGCTAAGATGTTATTTTGTTTGAACTTCAAGCTCTGCAAACATTACTCTCTTTTCTGAGTATCACTCAAGAACATTAGAGCTGGTCAACTTGAGAGAAGCTAGAAATTGAATTTCAGGCCACTGTACCTTCTAATCTTATGGGGCCTAGGTTTTTCATAATGAATGTTTAAGTGCACGACAGGGAGAAGACTGACAGCACAATATGCATATCCACAAGTGTCACATTCAGTTCCTGTGGCACTAAAGATTTTTATTTTACAGATCCATTAATTTAATAGCGAAGTGAAAAAAAATACAGTTAAATTATCTTTTGTTTGCCCCGCCCTCCCCCTTTTTTTTTTCCTTAGCCTGTCCTGTTATTTCATGAGAAGGTCTCATATTTCCAAATATTGCTGCTAGAAAGTAAATGAAATGGCTCAATAACCCAGCTCCACCTGGTGGAGGCTAAAACCAGGCAAATTTAAATTGAACATCTCCAAAAAGGGACATCAAAACTATAAAAGAACAACCTGGGTAAAAATCAAAGTCGGCCATTCCAGGAGGCAGCAGCTTTCCCCTCAAAAATCTGTAGACTTCCATCAATGCATAATTGTCCATAAAATCAAGAATAAAATAGATACAATGTCTTTCCACATGTTTTAAACCAACTCTTCTATCCTTCAGACATGTAGGGAAGCAGCATTAATTATTTACCTGGATAATATCTGAGAGCTTATGCAATCCAGATGTATTGACAAATATCCCAGTACCTAGACAGAACAACACATGATTACTTTTACAACACAAACATACATCAATTTATATATATTCATATCTTATTTGAACAGCACAACACTCTGAATACAATGACTTGAAAATATTATCGGAATCAAATAAATTATTTCAAGTTTTTCATCAGTATTCAAGATGCAAGGAGAAATTTAAAACTAGCATTCCAAAGGAAGTTTCATGTCTCTGACGCATTGGGAAGTTGTCATCTGAGACAATGACATAAACTTCTTAAGGCTTCTCTACATTATAAATTGGAAAGGAGATAATTAAAACAAAGATAAGCATGCTTAAACTGTTTGATTACTTTTTCTAAAGCTCACACAACTAGCACTAGTCTCATGAAAAGAAGAATAGAAAACTGACTACCCTGTTACACAGCGAGACAAAACCAACCTTTCCTACAGCTATAAATAGTGCTTTACAATCCCCTCCAAGCCTCTAGTATGCTTAAAACAGTGACTACAGAGGAGCAGCTAAAACAACGTATGAAATATGATAAGAATTTGACCATGGAAGTGATAAACAGATGCACCTGTTAAGCCAGAGTGCGAACACCCTAAAATGAGAAAGACACTGGGGAAGAAAAAAAAAAAAAAAAAGGATAGATGTGTTCTCAAAGGATGCACTTGCAGAACAGACAGTCTATATTCTAGTCTCCACGGAGTGGGCTTGCTCTCTTCAGTGTTTCAACTGAAGAGTCTGCTAGTAAGAACTAAATCATTTTCTTAGCACATGTAGAAGTTGGAGATTTTTCTTTGCAGAAGGGCAAATTAAGAACAAGATGCTGCTAGACAGTAGGACAGAAGCTTGCTAAATCAAGGAAAAATATGACGTTACATGATTCCCAGCATTCCTGTTTTGTAACTCCATGAGCAGGGAAGGACTCAAGACACTCGAAGTGCCATCAGCAAAATGTCAACAAGCTCTACCCCGCAATTCTTCTGGTGTTGGAGAAAAAGTGTTGCGTGCAAAAATCCTCTATGTACGTACATACACGTGTTGGTACACACTCAGGTTTTGACAAAGGGGTTCTTAAAACTAGTTCTGTTGAGCGAACAGACATAAAACATGTTTCCCAGCAGAGGGCCTCACAGCAAGTCTTAATAAAAAGACACAGGTCCTCAGGGTTAGATTTTAGCTTTTAAAAAGCTTTAAAATTTAAATGTAAACAAAGAAGCCTTTCTCCTCCGCTCCCTGAACAATGCAAACTTGCAATTACATCCATTACAGAGAAAAGTCTGAGTGAAACAACTAACAAATTCACACTTACGGCCTGAAAGAAACTGTAAAATCTGCTCTAGCGACTCCAAGAGTGAGCATTTGGTCTGGAATGTTATTTGGGCCTTTGCAAACAGATCAAAGATGTAGCTGCAATTTACAAAGAAAAAGCACAAATAGGTAAACACTGTAACTAAAAGAATAACAGTAATTGTGTCCATATGATTATAACAACAATTTCACCATCTAGTAGCAAAACATATTCTTGTCTCCATGAGAACGAAAAAAAATTACAGGAATAAAAATAAGTATTTGGTAATGAAGACAGCAGAAGATCTTGACGTGACAGAAAGCATACTGACCACATCCTTCACATTTTCCGTGATTTCTTTACAACACACAATACGTAGTAATTTAGACACAGATTTGCATGCCATTTCCATGGTTTTTTTGCAATGTACAATATGCATTGGTTTAGAAATAGACTTACAGAGCTCTGAGGTACCTCAAACCAAATCACTGCAGCACTAGTATCTCTGTTTAAATCACGAGGTCAAAACTGAAAGAAGCACGGTGAGGAGCTTCTTCCAGTTCAGAACACCTGCTATGCATACACACAGCATAGGATTTTCCACTCCTGAAACGCTTTAAAAGGGCATTGCACCAGAAGTAATGATTACTACAGGAAGGGCATTTAAGGAAACCCAAAACCTTGAATAAATATTATTCCCAGAAACTAGAATAGTAGTACCAGACATAACAGCTGATCCAGTTTCGGGTCTGGAATTTGCTGTACTTTTAACATGTAAACATATGAAGAAGAAGTTTACCTTCCCTCTTTGGTGACTCCACTATCATCCAGTGGCAGCTCCACCGCATCAATAGCGCTTTCTAGCTGAAGAAGAATTTCTTTAGGAGAACCAAGAGGGAAAAGAGTTAGGGTTCACAGAAACTCAATTCTGGGACACATCTAAGCCTCTTTTTTCAAATGTACTTTATTACAGAGGCAGCAACCTAGCCGTTTTCTTCATCCTGTAAACAAATCAAAATGATCAAAAATAATTTCCTAGATATCATCTCTAAACATTCATATTAAACGTATAAGAAATTCTATGACCTCCATTCTTAGATGAAGCCTGGGATGCTCTGAGAAAATACAGTTGTCAGCAAAATGTTAAAGTCCCCTCTATAGATGGAGAAAGTTGTCTCATGTTTACAAACCATTTCCAAGAACATCTCAAGCGCTTACTATTTATTTATATATATATGTATGTAGCATCATGTTCTTCCAGCAGAATGATGCAAGTAATTTCCAGCACACTGACAAGATTAGGAAAAAAGGGAACTTCTAGCAAAGGTGGAAGTGACGCATTCATCAGTCAAATCTCTCATCTTCTTGGGAAAAAAACTGTAACTAAACATTCCACAAAATTCTCTGAAGAGGCTGCACAACTTAATGAATTTCTCAATTATGAGCAATGTCTACAGAAATGCTACATGAACCTGATTTATAATTGTTTAACTTTTGAAACTGTTTCAACAACAATTTTCAACAACACAAAAAATAACCTTACTCTTTATCTTTGCTATATCCTCAAGTTCCATGTTCAGTCCTGTTGAAGAAAGAGAAGATTTCAAAGAGGATGTTTCAAGTCCGTTGCATTCCTAGGTTCTTTAAGGCTTTTCTGAAGTTATGGATATGAAGGCTAGAACTCTGTATATGGAAAGATATCTTCTGTATTCCACTCACTGCTGTCTTTCATGACCCCTCAAGTCACATTGGTTTGGCCAAATCTTTTCATGTTTGTCTGGCTGTGATTACTAATTAACAATAATTAATCTACTAGTGAGAGTAAATTTTCCAGAAGCTGTTAGGAAAAGTTATTTTCCAGTTCTTTGTAGTGGCACCCTATAATCCCAGTGAAACAGAGGTTTGTGGTTGTCAACGCACCTGAACTGGCGAACTCCATATTGAATTCAGCATTTATTTCATTCTGTTGAACTACTTTGGCTTGTTCTTCCAGTACAACATTTACAGCATCCATTGCTGAAGCCAAATCATAGGGTGTCAAGTCAAAAGAAGATGACTCCTCACACAACTTCTCCTAAAATATCAAGGAATGGAAGCATTACTTGGACTCCTCAGTGTGCTATTTGCTCAGGCAATTTCATAGATGATAAAGTCCAGATGACCAGGCTTGATTTCATTTCTGGTCTCCAGCTCAGGCCAGAGGACATTTTATAAACACCTGAAGACTTTGACTATTACTAGGCATCCTTTTTTTCTGAAACGTAGAACAGATTTTACCTCTTCCACGTTATCAACATTCTACCATTCCCATCTAGTAGCAAATCACTGTCATCATTAAGAACCTTTTTGTATTTAATAGGTGTCACCTCCTCTGTGTTCTTAGTGTTGCTACTAACAGATTTTTCTTGATATCTTTTTCCTTCTCCTACGCAGTTGCCAAATAGCTTGCTGTCTGATGACAAATTGATCAAGTAGCAAGTTTTTTTTTTTTAGAGAATCCTTCCTGGTCCCTCTCACACTCTTAGGAAATGCTCATATCCCTATATATGCTCATAGGAAGACGTGGTCCTCGCCTCTCATGATCTTGCAGAGATGGGGGCACAAAAAAAAAAAAAGAGGGGAGGAGGGGATGAAAAAAACCAAAACACCACAAAACAGTAAAAGGCATATTATTCATATGTAAAATCTGGGCCAAAATGTATGCCAGAACAAATATTACTATAGAGAAGGAAGGAAGAAAACTTTCTATTAAAAAAGTAATGGTTTGAACACTCACCAAATTGATAAGTTTGACAAAACTCTCTATGACCTTGAAAAATAAGTCACATATTGTTTTGTCACAATTTGACATTTTCATTCACGAAAAGAATCATATTCCCTGAAGAACAAAGAGAAATAGTAAGGACTAACCTACACAAAAAATTGACTGCAATAGCTATGAAGAAATAAGTTATAAAGAAAAAATGCTGAACTCGCTGCATGCATAAACAATCTAATCAGAAAGAAGTCAATTCTGTTTCAGAGTAATTACTAAGTTTCCACACATTCATCTGGAACAGACCATGGGAGAACTATTACAAAACGAGTAGTTCTAGAATAGCTGTTCTGCTTAATTTCTGCAGGCAGGCATCAATTAATATTACTAAAACACTAAAGGGGGGAAAAAAAAAATGCAAATAACTATGACTGGATTTCCACCCATTTTTCAACAGAAAAAAAGATGTTCTGATGAAAGGAGTGTGTACTGGACACAGCTCTGCAATATATCTAGTCAGACACAGCACACCCTCCAGTGGCCTGTTTACCGAAAGAAGAACACACAAAGAAAATAAACCTTGCGGTTGTTTAGCAGAAATCCCACTGGGAGGTAGTTCGTGTGGCAGAAAAAAGGGACATATTTCAAATATTCCTTCGCATTTCATTATTTAGGCAAAGGGCTGCAGTTTTGAGCCAACGGAGAGGAAGATCTCATAATGCAGCTTTGCTTTTTTTTTTTCTTTTTGCCTCCATGAGTGAAGACTTGGAAATATTACAAGAGTCATGTTTGCCATCTACTTCACTTGGACAGCTGATGCAGCTGAGCTTCAAGAATGGCTCTTTCATGATTTCTTACACCCTGGTAGAGAACTCTCCAAACAGGAAAATGAGCACCCTCATACATGTGGAGATCCACCCTTCAGGAAAAAAATATCACTTTGTAGAAAATCACAGTAGTTTCAAAGGACTGTTAATTAAACTACAAAGCTTTAACTGTCACAGGAACAAGAAATGTTCATGATAATGAACACTAACAACATATAGCTGAGTACAGATTTTACAGAATGTTTGTAATAAGGCATGGGTCCATTTTTCTCTTTGGATGAAGTCTGAAAAATGGCAACAGACCAGAAACAACTTACCACATTGTGGGCTTCATCAAGTATTACCACAGTCCCCTTCAGGTCTAAGTTGTGTGCTCTCCGGCTCTAAAGGCAAAAAGAGAACAAGGGAATGGACAAAAAGGCCATCAAGAAATATGGATTCAATTGACTGAGAAATTGATTCATGAGACAGATTTGGCTTTTCATATCTTTTGAGGTTGATGGGGTTTTTTTGAAAATACAGCAATAATTGCTGTGGCCACCTAATATAAGCGCCATAGAATAATTTTCTCTGTAAATGAAGGCGCTAAAATGCAGTATGTAGAAGTTTACAGAGGTTACAACTAACTTTGTAATAAAGAAGAAAACAGATTTACCATACGAGGATACACAAGTTTATCAGAATTAGTTTCAGTCACTTTGCAAGAAGTGAACGTGAATGCTCTGACACACCCCCAACAGTACTAGACCACATAACTTCATTTCACAATGCTTCTTTGCTTAAGGTGGTCAGAGATTTTTTTTCATTTTATTTTATTTTTTAATTTATTAAACATTTGGTCTTTTTGCCTTTTGTAACAGTGGAATGTAATCTGGCTTTTACTATAATTCATGAATTACACCAAGTTGCATGAAAATGTCAGCAGATTTGTTTACTCAGAGTTTTCAAAGGTTTCATTGTCTGTCCATGAAAAATGGATAACTTATTGCAACAGCTTTTTTCAATAAGCCAGCAATTATTTCTAAGAGAGATGACCAACCTCCACTGAAGAAGCTTCCTTGTTCTAGAAATCATGCAGCGAGCTGCAGAAACCAAAATGTCTCAGAATGCATGCAAAAATACTGCACAGTATGTGAGTGAAGATTTGTATTCAGGAGGTGAATATCACCAAACAAGAAGGGCATCACATTCTGCAAGGCTAATTCTATAAAAATAGCAAGACCTCAAACAAAAAAAGAAAAAAGAAAATAATTCTTAACTGTGGAAAAGAACTTTACAGAGAAAAACCACAAAATGGCACCCTCTATGGTTCTGAATTTTAACCGGGTTTTG
This sequence comes from Phaethon lepturus, assembly GCF_000687285.1. Classification (NCBI taxonomy): domain Eukaryota; kingdom Metazoa; phylum Chordata; class Aves; order Phaethontiformes; family Phaethontidae; genus Phaethon; species Phaethon lepturus. Next base: position 5,134 of record NW_010539227.1, on the reverse strand, counting down.
ATTAGTTTTGAAGTATACCACATAATGCATTCACTTGCTATGCATCACTTCTTCACAGCTTATCCACTAAAAGCCAATATAAGATAAATAGAAGAACAACTACATTTAAAAGCAAAGATATGTGTTACCTTTGAGTCTAGTAAATAGTTGTAAGGCATAAAAATAATATCTGCTTGCTGCTTCAGGCTTCGAGAGAGATAATAAGGACAAGCTCTGTTTAAAAAAAAAGGAGTATAAAGTAATACTTGCAGAAACATTAAGAGTGCATTCAACATTCATATACTATGTTTCATACTCTTAAGGGTTTATATTCAACTTTGTAAAGAGCTGAAACTGGCATGTTTAATTTTAGGGCAGATGGTTAGCTCTATTCACAGAAGACAAGTAAAAAGAAGTGTAGAAAATAATACTGAGCTGTGCAGCTCAACAAGACAGAGAAAAAACAAATTCAAGGAGAAAAAGCATCATCACTCCACCCCTTTAGGCTAAGAAGTAAATGCTGCACTAGACTATTTTATCTCAACAAACCAGTTATCCTCTTAGATCTGAAACAAAACTGCAATATCATTTGTCATGTCAGATGATATTGGTAGCCTCTGCTCAAGCGAGAAATAAAATACTGGTGAGCCTGACTCTGATCCGATTCAGTCTTTACACAAGTAAGGATTGAAATAAATTGCTGTATGATGAAAACTGCAGAAACAGAAGGCTTTAGTGCACACATGATTTTGCTCGAAGCTGTCTCTGCAACATATTTAGCCACTCCACTTTGCTCTCATTATTGTTTTGTAGTTTTAGTGTATATCAAGTTCATACCAAGGTATTAATAAAAACGAGCAGAGAAATAGTTTTGACTATTTTCACAAGTAAGGGGGAGGAAGGTCAGAGAGAATCATTCACCTGTGCTTGTTCCCATTTTTAACCAAGTCTTCAATATCCATGATCGATTCGACCAGTTCTTTCTCTGTACTCTTTTCTGTGAAAAATTACATTACAACCAGAAGCTTAGGCAAAGGTGTCACACAAACATTTGTTGTTACCGTGCTCATCACACTCATCCACTTCCCAACATTTAATTCTTGAAAGACATTAACACTGAGCAACACAGAGAGGCACGCACAGGCAGACTCTCTACCTGCCTAGCAAATCCTTCCCTCTGCAAAAAACAGGGCTTTACTTTCACAATGAAACTCACCCTCCACATTGTTATAGAAGTGACAAGCACGAGCCATCACTTTCATTCGGCACATGTAGATCTGTAAAATACAGTATATTTTAGCCAAGAGTAGCACAGCTTGTCAAGCACTGAAAAGCATATTAAGGGGTGAAGAGCTATTAGCTTTCTGTAACACCGGATAATGAATAAAAGCTAATAAAAATTCTTCAGTTTTAAAATCATGTGTCCCTCTGTCCACCTTAAAAGTTACGCTCTATTTTATGCAACACAGAACACTTAGATGCTCAGAGGAAATTTGATTATATTTTGCCACAAATATTTTTTTAAAGAGTAACCTTTGATATTACTTGTAAAAATAACAGGTAAATCAATCACTGAAGCACTATTTTGAAATTAATGTTGCTCTTGAAAAGCACTTGAGTGGCAGATCAGAAAGTAAACTGAAAACTATTAACTCTCTCTCATGTTCTACACAATGACATCCTTCTCTGGATGGAAAATGCTACCAGAGACTCAGAACTAAATCTTGCACTCACAAAACCAGAAACTGAATGTTCCTCGATGCACATTTAGAACCACTGTCTTCCCCTACAGCCTCCAGTAGTTAAACAGTGTCAGAGTTAAGAATTACACGCCATACACCAAAACAAAAAACCTCCATGTTCTCATCGTGCATGCTTTCAAGGCTCTGTTCTCACCTGCATGTGGTTGCTCTCCTGTCGCTTCACTTCAGGATTGATGCAAAGCTGCTCTCTGGAACCCAAAACACATATCTTTGGCCTGTTCAAACAGAATACACAAAACTGATGTTAAAAATAAGGCAAGAAGTTGTACGTGCCTGAACTGGGTATCATATATCAAAAGCAAAAGGTTCAGGAGAAATAGATGAGCCCAAAATAAGGGTCAGAATAGGAAACAGTAAGTTAGCCTGTTTGTAACAGCTATATAAGTTATTTGACTTTGGGGTACTGTATTTCTCCTGGTAGCATTGGGTGGTAATAAGCAGCAGTTTACAGCAGGAGGTAATGAGTAGCAGCTTACATCATCCACTAAAAATCTGGGTTCTGTTATGACAGTTCAGCCGAATAAGCTGAGGGATGTCATCTATTACAAGCTATTCCAGAGCTGGCTGCGATTTTGAGAGTAAGATATGACAAGAACTAATGCCCTGCAAACATTCACAATATTTTTTTTTGCTTATTACAAGGCTGTATCTTTATAAGAAACATATAAACAAATTATTACTGCCTGTCCAAAAAGCTCAGTCAACACACTGGCACATCAACGGCTGAAAACTCGACAGACAGTGGTACAGCAGAACCACAAAGTTCTTCACAGATCTACAACAGCCTAAGAAATTCAACTCTGTAATGGCTTCCCACTGCCTTAAAAAAATGCCCCAGGAAAAAAAAAAAAAAAAGGAAAAAGTAATGTTACAAGTAAATGTGTAAAGTAAAGAGTCAAAACCAGACCAAATTCAAGAAGTTCTATGATCAAAGGAGATAAGAGAAACAGTAAAGTATGAAAAAAAACCCAAACCAACCCAACTCAACAACAAAGAAATCCAGGTTCTACATGTGCACATTGAGAGCTACATTTCACTGGATATTATTTTTTATACATTCATCCACAGAAATTCAAACAATAACTAAACCAGATGGGTTTCTCCACCTTTTCTTTGAATAGGAACATTATCCTAAATCATATTTACCTGTAGACTGTGTTCTTTAATTCGTTAATGACCTGTGTAAGTTGTGAGTGAGTTCTGGAGGCATAAATTATTTTGGGAACGTCGGTATAATAAGCTGCCAAACAGAGGAGGAAAGAAGGCAGAAAAACATTATTAGCATGGAAAGAAGAACTGGAGATATTATTAGCCTCCTTTCTCGCTGGTACTATGGTAACAGTTTGCCTTGTAGAGACAGCAAGAAATTTTGTCGCCTAACTAGTCACACACACAGAATGAGCTAAGTAAGTTTATAATGTTCTAAGAAAAATTAAATATGTAAAACACCTTTAAAATTTATAAGATGGTGTCAAACTGCTTCAGCTGCTAAACAATGTCTCCATGGCTTTTATAATTACATACTTATTACAAAAGATAGATAAGAGCAAATGTTCATAACATTCCTGTATCGCTCCTACTGAGCGTAAAAATTGCAGTACTTACTCGGGATATCAGCATCTGTGGCAGCATTGCCCCAGGATGACATGGGTCTCTCCGGGAAGAGTTCCACTCCATTCATACGCTGTGCAATTTTGCGGGCTGAGATAGTATCTTTAAAGTGTTCCCGCCAAGCCAGAGTGGAACACAGCAGGCAGAGGGTCTTTCCTGTGCCTGTAGGGCTCTCCAAAATGCCATTTACCTTCTTTATTAAGGAGAAATAAAATAAAAGGTGGAAAAATGAATAATTTGGAGATTCAGCTAGAACAGGTCTTTGTGCAATACTTCATACCCTCAAAGCACAATCACTGTCTGGTAAACTATATCATACAACGCACACATACACCAGATAAGGTTGTTATAAATGCATGACCCTCTAATCAACTTAGCGAGGCTCAATCTGAAATCCAGAGCCAGCCCTTATCCTTTATTTAGCAGAGGAATTCTCCACTCTACAATGCATCACATTTCAGCATGAAATACCTGAAAATATTAGAAGTTATTGCAAAATAACAGAGAGTGACACTCAGATTTCACACTGCCAGTTTTCTTTAGAATTAAGACTATATCCCACATCATAGTTTAGGCTGAAAATTTTGCAAGCGCTTTTAAACATCTAGTCCTACTGGACATTACAATTTTAAAGCACGTAACAATACTACAAGTTGCAGAAAAACTAGCAGCTGAGCTTGCACTGCCGTGACAATTCAAGTTCAAGTGTATGAAAAGATTTTTTTTTATATATATATATTAAAAAAATAGGCTTACAAGCCTTTTACTTTAAAATGAGGAGGTACCAAGCAGGACCCAAGCCACTGCCCCCTGACATGGAGGAACGCGGAGCCATGTGGAAAGCCAAAGCTTCCACGGTAAGCTTGTTTGATGTCTCAGAAGAACAGGGACCACAGAGATCTGTTAACCAACTCCAGAACAAAGATAACTACTGTAAATAACATTTTCTTATTTGACATTCGTTCAGTAAGATTATCCTATTGTAGATAAAATGAAAACTTACACTTACAGCGTAATTACTAGTTAAAAATTAGTGAAAAATTACACTAATGGTCCAAGGACTAACAATACAAAACCAACCCCAGATAGCTAAAGGCAGACTGCATGAACACAAGGACTACTTGCTCAGCTTTTCTTCCTTTTCCCAGGCTGGGCAGAAACATCCTGTCTACATTTCTGACTACCACCTACACATTCTGGGTTTTTAAGAGCCATAGGGTAAAACAAAAATACAAGTAAAAGAAGGTCAGAGAAGATCTGGAAAACGCGGCACACGGACAACAAGAAGCAAACTTGAACTGCGACAACCTCTTTTTAGAGAAGTCCTTTATTGGTTGTAAGTAAAAGGCAGTAAGTGAACCCAAAGGCCTGCGGGCGAGGGAGGCACTCACCTTCTGCAGGCACTCCAGCACCTTGGCCATGTAGGCTTCCTGGCACTCGTAGGGTTGGAAGGGGAAATCCACCGTGACGCCGTTCAGCGTCACCTTGGGCATGTCTCCCGTCAAACACCTGCAACGAAGCGCAGGCCCGCGGTTTGCCCTGCCGCCGCGCCGGGAGGGGGCTGTACCACCGGGGTCACGCACAGCGCCGAACCGGAATCGGGGCAGGTTCCTCTGCGCCACGAAATGCCGAAAGGCCCGATTTTCGCCTCATGTTTCGGGACGGGACGTCACCAGCGGACCCGCGGGGGAGCCCGGAGCCGGAGGATCACGGGCACTACGGGGCCCGGCCGCGGCGATGCGGAGGGGAGGAGCGGAGGGGAGGGGAGGAGCGGAGCGGAG
>NW_010539226.1:0-5636 GCF_000687285.1 Phaethon lepturus | reverse complement strand
AGGGAAGGGAAGGCTGAGGAGAATCTCCTCTGGTTTGTGACTTGCAGATGTGCCAAAAGCTCAGCGCTGGACAGCTTGTTTGTGCTGCTTTTCTCCTCCCCCTGCCTTTTTTTTTTTTTTTAAATTCCAGAAGAACATATTGAGGATTTTGATTTGTTTTTGTTCTTGCTTTTGTTTTTCCAAAGCCGTGAACATGTTTTAGACAAACATAATGAAACAATTTTAAAAAATGAAAGGAATGGAAATAACCTCATATAAAGTGGCAGAAAAAAACCCCACTGGCAGCATCATCAGCTGGGCTCATGACAAGGCATACGCTATTTCAGTGCGTCAAAGACACTTAAATTTGCTTCATCTGAGAACCCCTGTGTGGAGGCAGCACTTGCGATGCATCCGCTGCTGGTGTCGTACAAAGAGGCTGTGATGGTCTGGGTCTCGGGTTGTGTTTTTTGTCTTGGTTTGTTTTCTTCCCGGGTTGTTCTGGTTATGGTTTTATGATTGTTTCAAGTCTGCTGAGCTTTTGATACGGCATCTTAAACAGAGTTGTGTGCAAAGGAATAATAATTAAAAACACAAACCCCACACAAACCTCCCGCCTCCATTTGGTAGGTTTTTTCCTTCACTAAATGTTGGAAGAATTGGGCTGTGGGCTTTGCTTTGTCTTGCTTTGATTTGCAGCATATTAGCACCTCGCCTGGTAGCAGTGCTGGTTTTGGAAAACCTTGCTTGTTAAGAGATGATTACAATGTGGATTTTGGGCCCTTGGAAAAAGGATCATTTTCTGAACTGCCTAGAGAAGCAACTATCTTCTATCAGGGTTATTGTTTGAGAACTCAAAAACATCCTGTCGGAAGAATCCTCAGCAAGATGTTTATATTTTTTTTTAAAAGGGAAACAAAATTGTTTCTTCCTTTTTTAATTAAACAATAGTCTGGGTTCAGACTCTGTTCTGGTGAGTCTTTAATGGGCACAAAAGGGCAGTTTAGCTTCGTCTTAAGGAAGAGTTGTCAAACAAGCTGGAATTGTTTGCCACTCAGAAACATATAGAGCTATATACTGTGATTTGCATCTTCTTTTCAGCCATTACCTAGTGCTGCAAGTTACTTCATTGGCAAGAAAAGAGCATCTAATGAGGACACTTCATCTCTGATGCTGTCCCTGCAAGAAATAGAGTTCTTGGCAGAAATGTGATTTCTGGGCTGGAGGTGGCAGGTTTCACACCCTGTGTGTCATGGGCGCTCCGTGGAGCGAGGGCGTCATGAGCCGGACTGTAACGTGCTCCGTATTAAATACAGCCCAGGCCGGTGGCATGCCGTTCTCATTGCCCATCCCCTGCATCTCTGAAAATTATAAAACCCCCAAATCTTGTTTTGATCAGCATGTGGATGTTCTGGAGCTTCTGAAATTGAATCAAAGCAGCAAGAAATTGATTTTTGCAAAGAAGCTTCTTAAATGAAAGAATTCATTATGTAATTTTTTTTTTTTTAAATCCACTGCAGTAATTCACAGTAATTCCTTTAAATTCTGCTGTGTGTCTCTTGTATAACTTAGTGTTTTGGACTGTAACTGGAGTATGTTTCATTACAACGGTTTTCTACTTTCTGACTGTTTTCTGGGGTTCTTTCTCCTGGTTGGAGAGCTGATACCATCCCGTGCTGCGGACACGCGCGTGGTTCAGTGGATGCTCAGGAAGGGTAGGTGTGGTGTTTGCATGGTAAAGGATGCATACGGCAGCCCTCGATTTACCGATGGTGCGTAACTTCTTCCAGATGCACCTGGGTGCGGGCAGCTGCGGGGCCCAGCGCGGCTGCGGTGCTCTGCAGAGAGCCTCTGCTCTGCCGCCTCGCCGCTGCCGCTCACACACGGGTCGTCTTTTAATGCTGTTTGCCTCAGCTTTGAAAGCAGGCTGTACTCAAATACACAAGTTATTAAACTGGAAGCCCTTTTCAAAAGTCTATTTATTTTCTAAGAGAAAAGCACATTAATAAGAAGCCTTGTGCTGCAGCAGTGGGAGGCTTCTCCTCCAGGAACGGGCCGAGCTCTCGGAGGGGCGGAAGGAGGCGTGAAGTGGGCTCTCCCGTCCTCCACCCCGAAGAGGAGAGTGTACCGGGGACGCTCTGCGGGCTGGACAGCGCTCTCGTGGGTGACAGTACAGATACCGACCCAGGCCTGGGGGTGACCGCACGAGCCTTGCTGAGGCCTTCAGTGTAAGTGCTGGCTAAAGCCCCCGGAAACCGAGGCGGTGTTCTCCGCCAAGTTGTTAATTTAACCTTTTGTTCTAATCCCTTTTGTTGCACTGATGATTTAGTAGAAGCCCAAGAAGAGAGGGGAGTGCTGTTATTCTTTATAGGTCGGGACCAGCGTTGCCACTGTTGCGTAGGAGGGAAAAGCCGAGGACGCTGGAGGGGAGAGGTGGAGCGCGCTGGTGGCAGCGTCGAGCGGGGACACGGCCCGTCTGCGGAGGAGAGCGCTGGGGAGCTGGAGAGGGGCGGTGGTTAAGTGGTCGCTCCGTGGCAGTCTGCTTTCCTCCACGTGGGACGCACACACTGGTACTTTTCAGAGTAATTGCTGAGGTTTCTCCGTTTTCCTGGGGACGTCTTTTCCGTTTTGGTCAGCGGAACGCGGGGCGTGCTGCAGGCCTGGCTACGGGAGCCTAATTAGAGCGATGCTGTCAGCACGCGTCTGTGTTCGGTAATTGGCACCACGCAGATCGTGCGGGCAGCCCCTTCTGCAGCCCGCCTGGCCTTCCGCAAGCGTTGCGTGTTTCACTTGCAGCACGGCGCTGGCCGCCCCGCGTCCCTGCCTGTGTCCTCCGGCGCGGCACGAGGCAGAGCGAAGGCTGGCAGCTAGCAGCTCCTGGAAGAAGTTATAAAACCTGAACGGTTGTCCATTTACTGCAAACAGTGCACCAGCATGTCTTAACCTTTAGGTTAGCTGGGAACAGCAGAGACCTGTCCTTTCGGTTTCATCGAAGTGCGCAGCAACCTTTTAGCAGCAGAGGAGCTGCGGCGACTCTTCCAGAGCGGGTGTCTGACGCCACGTGTTGATTTGGGGGGAAGGGGGCACCCGCTGTGAGTTCAGCTTCTGCTGCTTTATAGCACAGAATTAAAACTTCCTGGCAGAATAATGAAGGGTTCAATCTCAGCCCTCTCCGCTGCCGTGCTCACGGCTTGAGTGCGTGTCCCCAGGCGTTGCTCTCCTCCCAGGACATCCCTGTGCCGGGTGGGTGCTCTGTGGGCTGTGGGGCAGGGTTGTGGGGCAGGCTCGGCAGGGGAGCAGCACCTTAGTCCTGACCACTGAGCCACTGTGCTTCCTGCTCCTGCTGTCTCCTGGTGAAAGCTGTATTAAACACTCACTGAAGTCATCAGCAAAAAATACCCCTCCTTTAAAGGAGACAGGCGTTTTAATGCCAGTGGTTTAGCATTTTGCTTGAAAAACCTGAAAGGAAGTGGTTTTGTGAAAGCTCGTGGCGGCTGTGTTATGATGGCAGTGCTTGGTGGGCTCCAGGCTTGTCGACATGGGGCTCCTCTGCGTGGTAGACCGTCAGCGTGTCCTGTGCTGAGAGCAAACCGTTAACTCAGGTTTAAGCTAAACGCGAGAGCGGGTAACGTTTGCTATTCCTGCGCTATTTTCTTAGAAAAACAATTAAGCTAAGGTGCATTAATTTTATGGTCTTAGGAAGATGTGAAACCTTTCCTAAAGGAACTGCTTTTGTCCTGAATAACCATGGACCTTTCTGGGCAATGGTTAATGCCGGGCAGGTCGGGGGGCTGGGAGCAGGGGGAGCACCGGGCGCTTTTAGTGCCAGTCTCCCAGCCGTAAAACATCAAGGCAACCTGCCAGCACTGCAGGAGTATGGGGTAATGTGATTAATGTTCGTGAAGTGCCGAGAAGTGTCTGCGGTGAACGCTCTGGTCCCATTACACCACTGAATTCTGTTATTTTTTTGCCGGCAGCGGGGTGTCTCTGACAGCCTGAGCCCTGGTTCCCGATGCCAGCAAGAGTGCTGGGATGCCCACCACGCAATCCGGGGGGATCGGAACGGAGCGAGGAGCTTTATTTGGCTGGAGACAGCTTTTAGGTCTTGGGTTTCATTTTGTTGTTGTTATTGTTGTTTTTCAAATTCTCTTCCAATCCATCTGCTCTCCTGACATCCTTTTTATGTTGTTCAGAAGACGGGGAAGCAGTTGCATTGTGAGTGCGGTCAGGTCAAACTCCTCACTTTTATCTTTGCTCTCTTGTAGGTGATGGGTATTTGGGGAATAAAACGCTAAGAGCAGGGTTTAACAGGCCTTTGTTTGCTATTGTCCAGCTGTGCTTGAGACAGCAACAGAGATGGGGAACAATAAACAGTGAAAGGAAGTAGAGATTTTAAACAGAACTGTTTCTTTTCTTCCTATTCCAGTGTTCCTGGGATCTGACACATTTTGCTTTTTAGTCCCAACGATGTTAGTAAAAATAACACGGCAAAGTGCATTCAGGACAGCTCAGAGCAGGTGTGATTTTGGCTGTTGCTTAATTTTTTTTATGCATATATCTCCATCTGTGTGTATGCGTGTTTATGGGGGGTGTCTGTATGTTCTGAAGGTGCTGAAAAAGAAGTAATTATGTTTAATGACCAGCCCTCCTCATGTCGATGTATTTACCACATAATCCCCTGTGGTCCCTTGGGCCACAGTGGATTAGCCTCGGCTTTGGGAGCACCATGCTGGAAAGGGCTTCAGCGCTAAGTTTCTTGCCATCTCAGGCAGCCTCATCGTGCAGCCTTTCTAAAACTCCTGGGGTACTTGCGCTGGAAGGTGTTGGCTTTTCTTATCCTCTCTAGTACTGTTGAGAGCTTGTTTGACACCTTGCTGCTGTGACGGGTAGAAGCTCACCAAATTTATCACCTAAATTTGTCATGGCTGGTTTATCCCCATTTTGTTCGCCTGCAGCTCTGTGGGAAGCTGGACACCTTCCTGTCTGAGGCCTCTTTGAAAATCTTATCTCCAAGTCATGCAGCAAATGCCAAAGTCTTCCCTTTTTTTCTGCTTGGCACTAGTTAAACCTGTGTTCAGACCCTGATGTGAAAGCTTTGCATGTTGGTTTCATGTTGTTTGTAAGGATTGTCTGCAAGAAGACTTCACTGTCTCGGGTCGCCATTTTGAATTTCTTCCCCCTAGTTTCTATCAGTTGGTGTTTCGTATTTTTGGGGGCTGTTTTCTCAGTCCCCGCTCCGGCCCCTTTCTTTTCCCCGTGGCAGGGTGACTAATTTACGCTGTGGATCAGAAAATGAAGGAGCCTGGCAGACGGCAGCATCGTTGGCCCGTTTTGTTACATGGGCCAGCTTTTACTCTCTTACATATGCTGAGGTATGTCTTTCCCACGTAAACCCTTCTCGACGTAAGCTTTAGTCTCCTGTGTCGCTCTGCTCGTGAGCATCCCCAGGCGCGAGGCAGCCGGGGGAGGCCAGGGATCGCAGCCGCCGGTTCTTGCACCGTTTGCCTCCATCTCGCCTCAAAAAGCCCAGGGCTCCTGTGTAAGAAAAGAAAATTTCCGCGCTGTTTCTGTCTCAGATCGTAAATACCAAGTAAGTAATATTGTGCTATCCCTTTCTTTCATCTTTTTTTAAAATGTAATCTCCAAGTGATTTGCCT
>NW_010539225.1:13844-15305 GCF_000687285.1 Phaethon lepturus | reverse complement strand
GGCAGTACGACGTTGAGGAGAAATTACCGTGAATTGGGTGCGTTACTCTACCCAAGGCGTTGGGAGGGATTTCCACTGCGTCCCTTCTGTCTTTATTTTAGATCTCTTCCAGGCCTGCAGGAAGCCCCAGTGATGGACAGAAAAACCCGAGAGTAAGGGAGGAATGTCACAGGTGAGAGGCGCAACGAAGGAGCACGCAGCATGCCTCACTTCTTGGAGCGCCTCACTAGGGAACAAACCCCTGGTCAAACTGGCTTCCCCGTGGCCACGCGGGGGCCAGGGTCTTCTGCCTTTGCCACTTTCATTTCTGTTCCCTGAACAGACTGTGTGCACTAGAGCTCCACGGTGAGTGGGAACTAAGCCTGTGATCACCTTCGTGTGCTAGTGCCGTAGGAGACGCTCCAGCAGGAGTGGATGAAAAGATGTGGTATCTTTGCAGACCAAGTAAGAAAAGGAATTGTACTCGGGCAGGGTTGCCTGCGGAAAAACAGAGAGATGGCTGAGGAGGAAGCCAGAGGGTCATTTGGGTGCAGAGAGCCTGAGCAGCTGTGAAACTGATTGCCCTCAGAGTGTTGTCCCGAAAGTGGGATCGTACACCCAGAGTGCAACACGCCAATACACACCCAGAGTAGAGGTACTTTATTTATAGCTGATTTGTGCAGATACGAGTGCTAGGTGGTGTTCCACAAAGCTAGCCCACCACACAAAGGAATCACCACATACTATCCCGTTACACGGTTAAGCGAAAACAGTAGAGAACCTCCCAAATTTACATTCATTGGCTGGTAATTACCACATTGATTATTATTGGTTACACAGATTTAAGTTATTGTGCATGCTCCTAGAAAGGCGGGGGGGGGTACTTTGCATAGTCCCTCAATGGAGTTGGTGGTAGCTATCTCCCTCTGCCACCTTTACCCCAGTTGCTGTGGATTCTGCTGATCTCATGACAGTTATGTTTTTCAAGAGTAAAAGAACAACTCAGTCTTCATGGTTTACTGCTTAAGTACAACTACTTCTTCATCTTCTTGACCACTAAATTTGGGTTCATTAATCTTTTTTAATTGTGTTGTCTCATATTGACCTGCCCCCCTCTAGCATCTTTCATTTGTCTCCAACATCATGAGGGGTCGACTTGGGCATGACAGTGAACTGTCAAAAGAATCTGCTGACGATTGCTGAGGACAGGAGTGATACTGGGAACAACCAAGTTGTGGAGTCTGATGGACACCCTGGAAAATTTGAGCCTCTTGTCTGAATTACCTGCCAAATCTAAACAGTTTAACCAGCTTTTTCAGTCTCAAGCAGTGGCTGCCTTGGAGAAGGCAGAGGATTTGTCATTTCATGTTTCAGGGCAGTTTGGAGGAGGGGATGCTCTGGGTCAGGATGAATTTGGCAGAGCTGCTGAATCCCAGTGGCAGGTAGCCTGAGGCAGCCTGCACTGCCCCGCTGCTGCCTGGC
>NW_010539225.1:11655-13833 GCF_000687285.1 Phaethon lepturus | reverse complement strand
CCCGGGCGCGGGGGAAACCTCCCCCGGCCGGTGACAGCAACAGCGGTGGCAGCAGAGGAGCCTGCAGCAGCTCCCACTTGGTCCCAGCAATTGCACCACCAGCCTCGCCTTGCCTTTATTCAAGTGCAGCAAGGAGTTGGCGTGTAGAACTCCTTTCGTCCGATAGTACAAATGATGAATAGGGCTTTTTTCTTCTAAAGAAAATCCGGTAACAGCAAAAACGACCAAAGTAGGGAACCCCTTCCACAGACAGGACCTGCTGGGCATGCTGTGCGCCGGCTGGAAGCCTGCTTAGTGCTGCACAGCTTGTGGGTCCCAGCATGTAGAGGGACCCGAGATTATCTGTGCTATCCTCTCTTCCTGGTGTTAGCTCTAAAAACTAGCATTTTCGGTAGTACTTTATGGAGTTTTAGTACCTTTCTCACTCTGATTGTAATGAACCAGCACCTCCCGGTGCAAAACAGCTGCCTCTTCCCTGACTTGCTAATACAGGAACTTTTGTCATTACTCTGATCTGTCCAGGAGAGCAAGTAGTCATGTTTCTTTATTTTGCTGTCTTTGAATTTTAGAATTAACTTCTTCTACCCTGGAGGGACACAGCAAGCATTTCAGATTTTCAAGAATATGCAATTGTATGAGGATTTGCCTGAAACTGCAATGTTCAGTTAAACCCCACTTATTATTTTTAATCTATAAATGGTTTTGGATATCATTGTTTCATAAAAATAAACATACTGTAAGCTGAATTTCTGAACTGGACTGCTTTGCCTGCTGGTCTGATGGTGGCAGTTGAAAGATTTTCCTATGCAGCTTACTAAAGGTGAATAAAAATGAACGTAAATAAAAGCTTTTAAGGGAGCTCAAGTCGCCACCTGAGGTAAAAGTTCCCTCTGTGTAAAAGCATGTTTCAGAAAAAAAATCCAAATGATTGATAGAAATTCTGGTACTCATCTCAAGCATGCTGGGAAGTTTAGCATGCTTTCTTTTTATTGTGTTTTGATTTCTTGTTCAAATATTCACAATAGATGGGAAGAGCAAGCAGGTTTAACTTAAACAACAGCTAATTCTTTAACGCACCATGGACTTTCAAATAACTCCTTTTTCTCTTGAAAGCGAACCTCTACAGAAAAGTGCAAATTTAGTTTTCAAATATTCTGCTGTGATGATGAGTAATTCTCTGCTTAACAGCTTTTGGTTGAATTATTTCCATGGAAATCTCAGTGGCTTTAGCAAGAACTGCTTCTCTTCTTCACTTGATGCAATCCTGGAGGGGACTGGTTTTTTCTCAGTCTCCCAGCAGCAGTAACATGGCCATCGTGAGCAGTGGGCCACTGGCCCTGGCCCAGCTCGTGCTGTCAGACCATGCTGTCTGGAGCAGAGCTTGCTAGCAGGAGTCTCTTCTGTGCTTAGCAATGTCATGACAGCAAAGACCTTGGAAGATACAGGCACAGGTTGGAAGGGGAGACCCCACAGACCAGCAGGTATAACTCACCAGTGGTCAGTTACCGCTTGTTGGAAAAGCACAACCTCGAGAGCTCGCAAAAGCCTGTTCTGGCGTCGGGGAAGAGGCAACAGCCAAGCACGGGAAGAAACGGGTCAGGCAGGCATGTGGCCGCTGGAAGCAGCCCCTTTGCCTTCCAGCGCCCTGCAGCAGCCACCACCCACAGCCTGTGCACGGACACGGTCCCACGTGGCTGGGAAGACACGCAGCTTGGCTCCAGGCTCACCTCCGGGAAGAGCTCACTCACTTCTGCCTCTGCGACCAGGGCTGGCAAGCACCGTGGCCTGCAGTGCCAGCACCAGCCACCTGCACTCATGGCGAACACGGGACGAGACTGTGGAGGACTGGCTGCCTTGGGCACATAGTGGTTCAGCACCAGCTGTGGGCATGAAAGGTGGTGTCAATGGGTGTGTGCTGCTCATAAACAACAGTCTTCTTTTGAAGTTCAGACTGGCCTGATGTATCGTTCGGAACGCCCTCATCACAGCAACCTCAAATTCCCTCGTACAGGTACCCGTACATGCATTCAATGGCAGCACTGCTCCTCTTGCCTGTGCGAAGGCTGGCTGCTGCACAGCACCAGATGGCTGCTCCCTTTCTGACTCTTGGCAGAGACCCCATCGCAGTCTGAGGGTGTGGCAGGACCCCTCCTCTGCTGGGTGCTGCAGCTTCCCCCC
>NW_010539225.1:10726-11619 GCF_000687285.1 Phaethon lepturus | reverse complement strand
CCACGCCGTGTCGCCAGGACCAGCCAGGAGTGAGGCTGAGCACATTTTCCGGTGGGCACACAAGGAGACTCGCACAGAGCATGCAGACATAGATGTGTACATGCAGCCAGCCATGGGGACAGGAACCACAGCACTCACACGGACACAAGCAGCACCAATGGCCTCGTCTGGTTCCCCTCTCTGGCTGCTCACGATGCAGGTCCGTTAGTGGAAAACATGCACGTGTGTGTATGAGCATGCATATGTATGCAGGTACACACATATGCATATACATACAACATGCAGATCCTGCCAGCCTGCCCAGTAGCTGTGGCTGGCCCGGTTGCTGCCACGCGCAGACGTGTGCACCGAGCAGGTCCAGGCTCACCGTCTCTCACTAGTGAGCTCTCGGTCGCTCTGGTCTCCCAGTATCCACCTCTCTGACACTGGGCTCCCAAGCCTCCTGTCCTACTTGCTGGCCAGCACAGCTTTACATTTGGTGGTGATCGTCCTCGCCGGCGCGTGCGCACGCAGCCGGGAGGCACTGCATCTCCTCAGGTGCTGCGCCGTCACACATGCCCCCTCCGACCTGTGGGCCAGCTCCTCTGGCCAGCTCTAAGGCCTCCAAAGAAATGTGCACACGGCATAGAGAGCCCCTCACCCAGGGAAACAGTTAGATGTCCCGTTTAATATTGCCAAACAAGCTCGTATTAGAGTCTGCATAGTGTGCTTCTGCTTTCATGAGCGTAATAACAGGCCCGATGGGCTACAGCAGGTAGCAGCAGGGAGTCGTACAGGGCATCCCAGAAGCAGGAGAGGCGAGCAGAAATGAGCGAGCGGATGCAGGGATCAGTGGGAGACTTCAGCTGGATCTGTGGCTGCAGCAATGGGCGTGGGGCTGGGGCACCCCGACC
>NW_010539225.1:9894-10704 GCF_000687285.1 Phaethon lepturus | reverse complement strand
TCGTGTGCCGGGTGACCCCGCAGCCATGGAGCAGCTCCTCCATCCTGCCCTGGCACAGGCGCCCGTGCAGCTCCCTTGAGGCCAGCAGTGCCGCTGGCCCCGCAGGGGGGCCGCCTGGGCGCACAGACACGTGCGCGCTGGTGCGTGCGCTGAGCCCAGAGCTTTCATTTTTCATTTCAGTTTTTGTGGGCCTCTCAGACTTAGGGGCTTTCCTTAATGCACTGGTAGTACTCTATTTTCAACGTTACTGGCATGTAATTACAACCCAAATTTTGCTTCTGGGAACGTGAGCATAGGCATGTATGTGTTGGCCATAAAAGTGCCTCTTGAAGGGCAAAATTATCTGATTCTCTGACCCCCCAGGCTTTGGGTCAAGAAAGAAGGGAACAAAAAACAACCCACATATATGAAGGTTTTATCTTCTAGCAGAGAGCAAGCAGACCCTGGCAGGAGTCAGAAACACAGCCATGAGTAAGAAACACAGCCATGATTCCCGATACTTGCAACAGGTACTTTTCTCTGATATGATCATGATACCTTTCAAAACAAAAATCTTTTTACTGCCTCTGGATATTACAAAACCTTCTCAATTGTATCGTATACTTAATTGTTGTAAAACATATGCTGTTAATATGATGAAAGGATGAGCTGGAATTGCAAGATATTTTGCAATTGTCGGGGCCCTGAGGGCACCAATGGGCTGTATTGACCCGGGACCGTGTCTGACTCCAGTTCCCCTCACCAGGCCCGATCCTGACCCCTGCCTGCAAGCTGGCATCCCGGCCTGGCCTTGGTCTGTCCTTGTCCCCG
>NW_010539225.1:8088-9750 GCF_000687285.1 Phaethon lepturus | reverse complement strand
TCCTGGCTGGGGTAGTGGGGTGGGCACTGGCCATTGGGCCCTGCCTGTCAGCCCCCCCGGGGCAGCTACTGAAGTAGTGTAAAATACGTGCTTGGAGAAAGTCCTCAGGTCAGGTACCTTTCCTCAGAGTACTTCAAGGAAACAGAATTCTGTATTTCTAGAATAAGCAGCAGAAAAATTAGCGGAGTTGGCTTTGGCACTGACTACAGTGGTATTTTATGCTTGCAGGAGCTCAATCTTGCCAAATTTTACCTTGAAAGGAAGTTTCTTTTTGGTGGCGTCATTGCAGAAAGTCAGCAACCGCCTCTGATGCACCCTGCGCACGGTCGCCCAGCCCCAGGGACTCGTGCTCTCTCGGCCCTGGGGCCACCGCTGCTCTGGGGCCACTGGCGGAGCTGCCAGCAGCCTCTTCAGCCTGCCAGTGCTGCCAGTTCACGAGCCCGGTCTGGGCCGTATGTGTGTATGTGGGACTACCTTGTGAAGGTAGGTCTTAATACGGTTTGTATTGCTCTGGTGTGCGTTGGCGTAGATGGGTACGAACAAAACAGCACAAACTTTTCCACCAAATGCGTGCCAACGGCGCTCACTGCCAGCCTCCCTCAGTGGGAGTCAGTGTCTTCTCCAGGTCTTCCAGCGCAGCTTCTCTAGTCCAGCCAGTGCTGCGTGCAGATGAGCTCATCGGGAGCCAGAACGGCTTCTACTGAGCTCGGCTTGAAAGCAGTCCCTGCTTTAGGAGAGCACTGAAGCACAGTGGTTTAGGTGTGGCACTGAACTTCTGAATGTCATATGGCATCGGAAAAGCAAGGCCACGTGTTTGCCTTCATCTTGTTTGTCTCCCCATGAAGGAACAGCCCTTGTCTGACCTTCTACTTCATACTGTCCAGGTGCATCCATCCTAGGTGGGGAAGGGGCGTAGCTCCATTTTAGCCGTGCTACAGGGTACTTTGCTGCTGCAGAGAAGCAGAGTTGCCTGCATTCAATGCGGTGGGACTTTCGTGTGACCCTCAGCACTGGCGTTTTCACCCTTGCACCTGATCCCTCTCAGGTAAATTGAGTCCTGCTGCTGCCTTTGCTTTTGAGCAGTGATAAACTCCACCTGCCATGTACCTGAACCCAGTCCAAACTGTTCACCTCCTCTGCTGAACAGCCCACCTTTGGCGTGCCAGTGCCTCAGTCATGAGAAGAGAGGACCTCAGTGCAGAGATTCAGGTTCTGATGCTCGTATAGGGCCAGGAGATGAGGGGGTGGCACCCCCTTTCCACCCCATTGCTGGTGCTGTGAGACGCTCGTGGCTGTTTTAAGCTCGGCTTGCAGGGCTGCACTCCCTCCCTGGAGAAAGTCCTCTCTTCCTCCACAGCTCCAGCTTTCCAAGCTGTTCAAGCTGGAAGGAGGCAGGTTCCTGAAGCCCAGAACTGGGCTCCAAGGCTGCAGGGAGCAGTAGGATTGAAAACGACCCTGTCTCCTCCCTACCTGACAGTGTCTGCTGTCTGCTCAAGGCATCTTTTGCAAGGGCAGTGCAGCGCAGTCCAGAGGCATCCTCCACGATGAACTCCCGCCAGCAGATTCCCCTGCAGGAGTGGGGTGATGGTGTGTTGGCCACCACGGTACCATCTTTCCAGTGTGATACGCCCAGACCCCCGCAGCAATCACAGGCCACGTAGG
>NW_010539225.1:0-8078 GCF_000687285.1 Phaethon lepturus | reverse complement strand
AAAGCAGCATCCATTCTCCCACGCCCGACGGTGCTGCCCTGCAGCCCTGCACTGCCCTTCCCCTCCCCACTGACCTGCCCTTTGGGGAGCGGCTGAACGGCCGCACAAACTCAGCAAGAAGAAACTGGCATGCCAGAGCCTGTGGGGAAATGTGTGGGGGCTGCAGAGAGGGAGACTTCGCGGCATCTCCAGCTGCTTGGGGATGATCTGAGTCCCCTTGAGTCCTCCAGATTGCAGGAGTCCGGTGGAGACCGTTGTTCTTGCGCCACAACCTTTATGTGCTTAAAAAAGAAAAGGGAAGAAAGAGGGAGATTTCCATATATGTAAACTGGCAATTTACAGTCCAGATGCCAGTAGGTGGCACCCAAGAATGCGCAGCACTGTTCGCAGCCTTTGCGCCAGCCTGGCCGCTTGCTCACCGGAGACGTCTTCAGCCTCCGCGCTCCTCAGAGAACCGGGGAAGCTTGGAGGGCTCTGCTGCTTGGATGGACAGCTGTGACAAATGCTGATTTTCCTTCCCTTCTTTTCAAAGCGTGTGTAGGAAACAGCATGAAGGAATCCAGAATTAGCCTCAACAGTATTATTCATTAATAAGGTGTCCATGTCGGGACGCTGGTTTCTGTTGCTTGTAACTTTGCTAGACGTCAGCCCTGTGAGGTGAAATGGCCTCCCAGAGCTGCTGCTTCATCTGGCATTCCTTTGAGAATTTATAGCTGGAAGGAGCTGCACTGCTCAAGAGCATCACTGAAGAAAGTCACAGGAGTACTTGACCACTTCAAAGCTTTGCATGAAGTTTCTTCCAGTCTGGAACTGCATGAGAATGTGACTGACGAATGCAGGTGTGCAAGGAGGTTGATTAAATGTGCGCAGGTGATCGTCTTCTCATTTTTAGGAGCTTAATTTTGCAATCTTGTCGAATGCTGTTCTTACCTGGACTCATTGAATGGCATGGGTTGTACGTGTTACGGGTTACCTATACTATGGGAAGTTGTCTCTGACCCAGCATAGGCTGTTTCCTGACAATCATGCTGTTTTCGCCCAGCAGCTGCAACTGATGGTATTTTTTGTTTTGGGGCTCCGTGAACTCCATTTTCATCTGTCCTGATCCAGTAAAATATGTAAACTTTGAGGTGATGAACCACTCCTCCTCCTTGAAGGTGAGAAGTGGACCTGGCCCGCTGTGCCAGTTAGGAGCAGACAGCACTGTCTGCGCCAGCCTCGTACAGAACCTGATGGGTTGCAGCTGCAGGAGGGCTGAAATGGTTCAGGAAACACTGGGCAAGGGGGCAGGGAGAGGCAGGGAAGAGGAGGGAAATGAGAGAGAACGACAGCCAAGCCAGGACAGGGAAGAGGTGCCGGACATCTGCCATTGGAGTTGCCATTTTCCCATCTTGCTGACTGTTTCGGCATCAGAAAGCTGCATTGCCCAGGTGACAGGAATGGCACTTTCAAAAGACTTGCACTGAAATGGCATGAAAATCATAGGGGCTGAACCCTGGCAGACGTCAGGGTACTCGGTGGCCTGCCCCGGCGGGGTCCACTTAGGAGACCTTCATAACAGCGTGGAAGCTATGCACGGCACCCAGTGCCACTGGATCTGGGTGCAGACCACAGAGACGTTTATCACCACACTGCATTTGGACCTCCTGAGCTGCAGCCCATCATCATCCTTAGCTGAGTGCAGCAGGGACAGGAGCACTTCAGAAGTTAATTAATTCCCACCCCCAACCCGACCTACTCCTCCTCTTCCCAATGCTCCACTTTGCTGCTTCAAACCAAGCAGTGGGAGAGAGGAGGGAGTGTAATTATTTAGGTCCTTAGAGCTAGCTCTACAGTGCTTCATAGCTTGTTAATTACAGTTTCAGCTGTGCTAGTCAGCAGAGGACCAGAATAACATGTGGGGAGTGGGGGGCACAGGCCAAGGGAGGGGAGGAACTCAGTGAAGTTGGGAAGAAGCCTCAAGGGCTGACAGTGGGGAGAAGCCAGCGTGCAATGGGGTGGAGGGCCAGGAGTGCCGGCAGTGAGGAACCTGGGCAAGAGCAGCAGGGACTGGGGAGCAGCTGGGAAGCAGAGGGAAACAGAGGAAAGAGGGGAAAGGCAGAGCTGCGTAGGGGTAGGTTTGTCTGTGGAGGGTGACAGGGACGCAGGTTAGGCACCAAGGGATGCTGTGCACTGGCATCACCAAAGCATGTCCCTCATGCCCACGTACCTTCTCTGGCAGAGCAGATAAATGCCCAGGCTCCATATCCAAGCGCTGCCAGTGACTGTCCTGCAGTGCAGTGGGTGGGGATTGGTTTCTGGAGAATGGGATGGCTTTCACAACATACTGACCCGCGTCAGAGAAAGTATTTGCTTTCTTCAATCACCCTAATTTTCTCACTAAATGAGCAAAATAGTTGCAACTGTGTTCTGCCTGCCTCCAAATGACAGCAAGTAAGAATCCTCAACCTTTTCAGGGCAACAAAACTCAACATCCCTTGTCCGATGAAGAGCTAAAGCCTACCGAGGGACACGCACAGGACCCCAGCCTACTTGGTACATGCAGCGGCGCCAGCACTGCAGAGCCCCTGCCAGCTGCCTAACAGCAGTGCTCGGACCGGAGCCGCGAATGATCGAGGCTGCCGTTTTCCCTCTCATCTGCGGGGTCGGTGCTCAGGTGCCCCGGCATGCTGCGGGGTGAGCCATGCTGTCCGTGCCGGGCAGAGCCCTTGGTGTGGGCAGAGGAGGCTGAGCGTCTGCGGCAGCTCCATGCCGCTGTGCCAAGGGCTGTGCCATGAGCCTTGGGAAGGCAGGTCCCGGCCCCTCGCCCGGCCCTCCTGCTTGCTCTGCTGTCTTGGAGGAGGGGATGTGGACGAAACAAGTGAGGAGACAGCTGTCCATGTGCTTTCCTTGCCCCTGGGGCAGCCCCCCGCTAGACAACTGTGTTTCTGCTGCTCCCGGCTCTCAGGGTCCCGGGCTTAAGGGAAGCGGTTGCCCTTAGAGAGAGGCACAATTTCCAGAAATAGGTTATTTAAAAAACACAGTGGAGGAAAGAATGTGCAGGTCCTCTGTGGAAAACCATTCTGGGCTTATCTACAGCTTGTGAAATGAACACGTGCAAATTTCCTCTTTTGACAGAAGTGAAAGGATAATTCAGAGCCAGAAAAGACTGTGCTCAAAGACTTGATGCTGCGCTGCCAATAGTTTTTAACTCTGACTTCTTGATTTCCATTTTCTTTTGGCAGCTCCCAGTCTCTGTTTCTCTCCTTTTTCTGGAAAATTTCCCTTAAGGAACCAGCAGTGATGGCCCAGGGGACAGCGTGTTAATGCTTTGCATTATGTAATGCTTTGACATTTGGCATTCCCATGGCATTATCCCCCATCAATGCAGAATAAGTTGTCAGAGCATGAAATTGGTATTTTTACATATTCTTAATGTACAGATGTCAGTCTGAAAGCCATGCACAAGCATTATGATTAAATTCTCTGTTTCATTCTCTGCCTGTGCACGGATCTGTTTGGAAGATTTCTTTCCTTTTGGGGGGTTATAGGGAAGAGAGACAACCTTAAAAAGTAATAATTCTACTTAATAGCACTATCAAAAGGTGAAAGCTAAATTTAAGACATTGTGCACTGAATGCAATATAGACTCATAAATCCAGAGCAATAGTGTTCAATTTTTAGCACCTGTGTTCCTGGCATGGTGGCAGAAAGTGAACAACAAGTACCAGATGCATAGAGGGAATGTAATCAGTGACCCACTTTCTGGTGCCAAATATATCAACATGTTCCAAATCAAATCTGCTCAGAGTTTACAAGTTTGTTATTCTATGTTAATTACCATGTAAGAATGGCAGACCCTTATGGGAAGATTAGCATGCCTAAACATAATGTACATGGAGAAAGAACAGGAAGGGCATGAGAAAGGATCCACCCAGGACTCCAGATTGCTTGATTTGGTTGGTTTGATCACAAATACATCAAGAAGAGGAGCTCTTGAAAGTCACCTGCTTGGAGGCAAATCAGCTGCTCTACCCTCTGCTGTCAGCCCCTGTCTCAAGGACCTATGGCATAACAGAAGCCTATATTGGTGCAAAGTTATACAAAAGACTGTGCAGTCTCCATTGTTGGGGAGCTTCTAAGGCCAGGCTGGGTAAAGCCCACAGCTTCGGGCTGTGGTCTTGTAGCTGACGCCGCTGTGAGTGGAGAGTTGGACTAGCGACTTCCCGAGTTCCCTCCAGCCTGAGTTGTCCTGTGACCCTGTTCTCCAGTAGGCAGAACGTTAAAGCAAGAGGATGTTCAGCTCTTGCATGACCGACCTTCCTGCTGGAAGTTCTTCCTAGCATTTGTCCAAAGAGCTTTTGAAGTTGTGCAGAGGTGCATCCTGGAGCTGCTGCTCACTGTGCTTTGATGCATGTAAAGAGTCATGAGTGTCAGCGGGCCTACAGGAGGAGCCCACCTGCTCAGCCAGGATTCCAGCTTACAGTGAAATCGGGAGAGAGACCAAAGGCCTGACTTCTCTCCATGTATACCAGAAAAAAGCCCATGGACTATTACTAGCTGGGTTTCCTTAAAAAATCAGTTATGCAACCATGTCATCAGTGATTGCCTGCTCCTATTCCCTGTCCTGCACTCCACCCTCCCACCAGCTTCAGTCAAACACACCAGTGTGGTAAGGAACTCGAGAAGAATCGAGCTTACAGGCTTTTAATGAAAAACAACATCTATGTGAGGAGGGAGAGGCAGACTAGTGTCCTCACTGGTCACAGGGCTTCAGAATGGGCTCAGCAAGGGTCTTTGTCGCCTCCTGCCTTGGACATGGTCTAGGACTAGCAAGACCACAAGCTGCCTCTTGCACAGTCCTAGTTAGAGGGGGTGAAGACGGGTTGGGAGCACTGTCAAAGGCTGCTGGGGAAACAGGAGCGGTGAAATGGTAAATGCTGGGGACATGGGAGCGGAGAGGAAGAGGAGGTTGCACAGAAAGCCAGAGGAGACACTATGAAGGAAGCTGGGTTTATTGGGGTGGATGAGGCAGCTAGGGATATAGGAAAAATAGTTGTAGACTTCATTAATTCCATTAGTTATTGGAGAACATGCTAATTGATTACATTCTTAATAAAAATTCACTAGTATGAACAAATATGACAGCACTTGGCATTGGTTTTCAGTGCAGAACTTATTCCTGGAGACAGTTCAGGAGCAAATTTGGAAAGATGCAAGCACAGACACATCAACGCTAGACGAGTTTCAAGACTGCTTTATAAAGTGGCCATTTATTATCTCTTGAACTCCCACCCTTGAAAACAAATGGTTGATGATGGTGTGCCACTGCTGTGAGGGCCTGCCACATCGTCAGCACAGAAGCCCTAGTTCAGGGGCTCTGGGGCTGCCTGCAGCCCCCATCCAAAATCTGCCACAGTCAGCAGAAAGTCTGCTGTTGTCTTTTGTACAGATGGACAAGAACATTCAATCCAAGATGTTCACATCTCCCAGGTGTATACCACCTGCCACAGCTGATCTGTTCATTTTGAAGGTGATGGACCATTTTCCTCTTTCTGTAGGAGATTCTGAAGTTAATGGTTGAGCAGAGACTTCCAAGGGAAGTCTGGCACACAACTGAAGAGGAGTTGCTCCAGGAAAGCCATTTTCCGCCCCCCAGGGTGAATGTGTTCCTCTTCCTACCTGGTCTGCCTAGCTCCCTGCCTGAACATCAGTCTGATGCATCAGCCAGGAATTTGGCCAGATAACTACTGTCAAACCCATGGAGTGCACCAGACTGCATGCAGCCACTAAGTCCTCTAAGCAGATGCTGTGCCTCTAGTGGTACCTGCCACAGAAATGTTGGGAACAAAGGAGAATAATTTGCATGAAGTACCTCCACTCTGTTGCTGAAGCTAGTCTAATATGAAATATCTGAATGAATCTCTTTTGGGAAATGAACCAAAGCCAAGTAGTTTCGGCAACTGCTTAAGCAATGCTCTGAGGCTGCAGCAAGATCACCATGTTGCACATTTGGGCCAGGAAGCAATGGGCAAGACAGCCTTTCACTATAGTGATCTACTGTATAACCACAGGTTCCCCTCCAGTGCACTCCACGATGCTGCAGATCTTCTTCATTAGGTCCAGAAAAAGATGTAAACGTGAGCACAAATTGTTTTGCTGGAGAAAGACAGACATGCTGGACCTTCTGCATCAAGTGGGCTATCATTGCAAGGACCTCAGTGCCTTGTTACCAATGGGATGGTACATTCAGATACAATTATGTGCTTTATCATCAGGAGCAGGCCAGCAGAGGAGGAAGTAATCTATGCAGTGACTGTAAGAGGCAATCCTGAGTTAGTGGGCAACTTCCATTTACTGAAGAAAATGTCTGTTTTCCCCAACAGGGGTATGAAGTTAATCCTCATAAGGAGAAATGGAAGTCCTGTGCTACTCTCTGCAGGATTTCTCCTACTTCATTAAACTCTGACATCTCAGAGGGCAAATCCGCATTGTCACATGTCACTTGTGCTTGAAAAAAAAAGTGTGTCAATGCTTAATACAAGCTTATTTTTCCTTCTTATTTTGCAAGTGTAATTACATAGTAAATCAAACTGCGAGCTTTTATTTAGTTGTTAGCATTAAGTGTGCGTCAGGCCATGTGTTTAGACAAGGATATTAGCACAGATCTGGAATAGAGTCAGTCTGTGCGAGCTGAAGACATGGTCCATGTCTCTGCCTTTACCAGGAGGGTTTGAGGGAAAGGTGATCAGAGGAGCAATATCTTTAGCTTAGGTTGATAGGCTGGTAAATACCCTCATCTGTAGCGACAGTAGCATAATATTCCTGGCTGCTTATTTTACCTCTGAGATTTTGGTCTCATCTAACATTGCTTTTCCCGCAAGTCTTTCTCTCTAGGATGATAAAATTTTTAATGCTTGCAGGAACAAAATTTCCAGGAGCTCTGTGAACTGTTCCTCCCTGCTGCAAGATGAGGGGAGGTGACCACAGAAAACCTGGGAAGCACTGGGACTGCAGCCTTCGGTGGGGGAATGGGCTGCTCCTCGGATGCTGCCCCACAGCACAGATTTTTGCTCCTGGTTGACTTAGATAGCATTGAACGGAAATTCCATCTCTGTTTCTGTGGGATCATTATAGACAGTTTGGTGTTTAAAAATATGGGAAGAATCATATGAGGTATGAGCAGGAGGTATGAACCAAACAATGCAGACCACACAGCTCTTCAAAACGATCTCCTTGTAGCTCTCACAGCAATGGATGAAAACACCCCATTTGGGAAAAGTGTAACACAACAAAATAATTCTTTAGAGTTTTCCAGCACTATTCAGTAGATCACCTTGGTGGTGAACTGCCCTCACCGTTCAAAACCGTACACCTTATTTCCAGTCTGGGTTTATCTGGTGTCTGCTCCAGATGCCGGGTCATGCTCTAAACATCTCTGCTGCACCGAACAGCCCCCTCCGTCAGACTTCTTCTTCCCAATGCTGTCACGAATGTGAGTTCGTTCCCGGTGCGCAATGACCAACCTCGCACACTGGGATGAGATGTTGTTTTATTACAGAGGTGCGCAAGTCCGGATGCTAGATGGAACAAGCACACCTCAGTTAACACGCGAAAAACATTTATACACTTCGAGCAACAGTTACCAGTGTTTTAAAAAGTTGGCTCCGTCACCCTCGTGCCCACTGGTTCCCACAAGCCTCGTCTCCACGTATAGTCACAGTGCGTATAGTCACAGTGGCCTTTTTTATTGCGCGTGCTCAGCGAGGAAGGGGCTTCTGTGAGTAGGGGGCTTTCCCACCCAGGAGCAGGTTCAATTAGATGTTAATTAGGTGTTAATAGGGACAGTTCACTCACGGTTCAGTTTTTGTACAATTCTTCTCGCTAATTCTAATTGGTTACAGTATTTTACAACCAATCGTCCCTGACAGTTTCCGCAAACGTTCTCAGGGTTCTGAAGGCCGCAGGACCGGCGTTCGTCTGACACCTAACTGCAGTTTGAAGACAACACCAAGAAGGCAGTTGTGCTCACAACCTCCTTGCTGGCCCGAACAGCCCATGCAGCCCGGGTCCACGAGGCATCTTCCCGATCCTTTCAC
>NW_010539224.1:1038-1274 GCF_000687285.1 Phaethon lepturus | reverse complement strand
AGGTCAGCTCACAACCGTCGCCTCACACCAGCCACCTCACACCTGTCATCTCACACAGTCACCCCCCATCAGTTACCTCACACTGGTCACCCCTTATCAGCCACCTCACACCGGTCACCTGACACCTGTCACCCCCTTCAGTCACCTCACACCCACCGCGTCACACCGGTCACCCCACACCAGTCACTCCTCACAAGTCACCTCGCACCGGTCCCTCACACCTGTCACCCATCACT
>NW_010539224.1:663-871 GCF_000687285.1 Phaethon lepturus | reverse complement strand
CGCCCGGCGCGGGCACTCCACCCCTGCCGCGGCCACAGCAGAGCGGGGCAGTGGTGGGTGAGCGGTGCCACCCCCACCGTGCACCCCCAGATCCAGAGGGCTCCTGGGAACCCGCCCTTCGACCTGGGGCCACAACAGCAGGAAAAAGCTGTCGGGAGTCAAGTGAGGAGCCCAGGCGGGCCGGAGGGAGGCCGGTGGCGGCTGGGTC
>NW_010539224.1:0-233 GCF_000687285.1 Phaethon lepturus | reverse complement strand
GGAGTGGGGAGGGGGATCGCGGGGTCCCAGCCTGGCTGGGAGCTTCGTCACTGAAGCCACCACACACCTCAGGCCCCCGTGCAGCCTCTGGGCACTGGGTGCACCCCTGGGTGCTATGTGGGTGCGACAGCTCATGCCACACCCGCAGAAATTGGATTGCCTCTAAATTGGAGATACGGGTTTGATGGGTGGGCTATTCAACGGGTAAGGGACTGGCTGGATGGCCATGTCCA
>NW_010539223.1:4970-5184 GCF_000687285.1 Phaethon lepturus | reverse complement strand
CGTTTGCAGTGGAAAAAGGGAAAATAACGCACCTGCCACCAACCACCCCCCGGCAGCCTCCGGTTTGGCCTCACCAACACCTCTTGAGCCTCTTTCCCCCCCACCCAAACACCGGCCCCAGACCCCCCGCTGCCATCCAAACCGCTCTCCCCTTCGCCGCCGGCGCCCCAAATGACAGCCCCTAATTAGCGCGGGCTGCCTCCGCTGCGCTCCG
>NW_010539223.1:1798-4878 GCF_000687285.1 Phaethon lepturus | reverse complement strand
GGAGGCGGGTGGGTCGGTGCGCCAGCCGCAGTTCGCACACCCGCGTCCCCCCATGGGTTTGGGGAAGGAGGGAAGCGCGGCAGCCCTATATCGCCCCAAACCACAGCACTTTCCTCAACCCCAGCGTTGTGCCATACACGAGACAACTATAAACCTTCCGGTAAGCAGCCCAGGACTGCTGGAAATGAGCCTAAAACCTCGCAGTTTTGTTAACGGCAAACCCCAGGATCGCTTTTTGGCCCTGTTCTGCTCCCGCGGGTGAGAAATTCCCACGTCGTCCAGACGAAACACCTAGGAAGCGGAGCACAAATTCACCCTTCGGCCAAACTCCCAGGCACAGGGACAGCAGGAGGGGGCATCGAGTCAACAGCCGATCCTTTGGGACGCACGCACACGAAACCACGGCGCTCCCTCACCCCCAAAACATGTTGCCCATCTACAAATAAACCATGAGCAAAGGTTTCCTGCTATTCCCAGGGCTGCTCCGATGCTCAGCAGGACCCAAATGGCAACCCCAGACAAAGGGGCTGCTCTGCCGACCAGGGCCACCATCGGCTGCACCACGGCCATTCGGCACCCGCAAACAAAACCCACGCGGGAGAGCAGCTAGCAAGTCCTGCAAGATTTCATCACGCTTAATTTGGAGGCAGAAGCAGCGCGTTTCGCGAAGGAGCGCTCCGCCGGGAAGCCGAGAGCCACACTGCAGCACGTACCCCGGCACCGGCCCGCACCGCCCGCAACGCAGCGGCCAAGGTTTTTCAGCCCCAATCCAGCGCTGCGGCGATGCTTTTTAAAACTAACGACCACCAGGCTTCCTCCGCCACGTTAATAACGGGTCTGCACATCTCCCGCATTGCCATCGAACATGAGTTAACTCCCGGAGACGCCGAGACACATGCGCAATCTGAAAACCTGCACGGGGAAACGCATCCCGATTTCTGACCTACCGGCATGTCTTACCTGGGAAAAACATCTCCGTCCCACTCGCCTTCAGGAATAATCATTCTCTTTCCATATATTCCAGTGCCACCTCAATTTCTCACAGGGATGAGCCGTCCTAGGACAGCGATGGTCGCAGGTTTGGGAACGCTCGCTCTTCTCTGCGTCCCACGTCTCCCTCTGCTTTCCACACACCGTCAGAGGGTGAGTTTGCAAGTAGCTGCAGATGCTCATTAGCCGTTCGGGCATTTTTTGCATCATTACCACATTAGTCACTGCAGCCCCTGCACTTTACGTCATTTTTTCAGCTCTTTTCCTATGTGAGGCATTGGCAAAGATTCTGCTTTCGCCAGTCTGCTTCATTAAACGGGATTTGCTGGTAAAGAAGCTCTAACAAACTTCAACTCCCAACTGCTCGCACAAGAGCCTTCACTTTATTTACCCAATATTTACCAAGGGCTTCTAAGACAATTGTTCCAGTTGCGTTTCTTCACTGGGGAGAGAGGACTTCCCGCCTTGCCTCCTGCTGTGGCCAGGCTCTTGGAGGCCCATGCACCCGGGAGACACCTTCTGAGGAGCCTTTCCAACCCCTTGACAACAAAACAAGAGCCACAAAGGAGCCCCTGCCCCAAATCCCTCACTCTGGGGTGTATTATTCTAGATTTTCCCTTCCCTTGAAGAAGGTAGTCCCTTATTACATCATGTTATTATGCCCATCCGAGATCATGCTCTCCCCTGGGGCACAGCAAAGCGACATTCCTGTGATACAATAATGGAAATTAGGAGGCACAACACGAAATAATAACTAACCTGATAAAACTTTTTCTGCACTTGGACCAGCATCTCGTTGTCATCTTCGTTTTGGCCGTCGGTACCTTTCACCAACCGTACCACCAAGTCAACCTCTGTTGAACGCTCCATTCCTCCATCAGTGTGGGCATCCTACCAATGCAACCGGCAGCCCGGAGGCAGCGGTCAGGTCAGCCATGCCGACTTCTGCTACTAATCTGCTAGAGAGATTCTGCTCTCTCCTCACCCCTTCCAAATTTGGACCACTCGAGGGAGCCTGTGGCTGAATGTGCTGATGACACTGTCATCGATAGCTTCACTGCACGCCCGCAGAGCGGTGTCCGCCCTAGAACAGCGGACTGCTTTCATACCGCTCCGGCTTGCCAACCTTGGGAAGTGCCGACCGCACACGAGTGCACACACACACAAACGCAATGTACAAAATATTTATTTAGAAGAGGTCTGCTCACACGGCATGCTCAGCAACAGCTCCCAAGGCCCTGGATTCATCCACCAGCCTCATCAACCTGACCATCCCTTCACATCGGAGCACGAAACACCACAGCGAAAGCAACCGAGGCAAGGAATCCATCCTCTCCCTGAGGAGCGCAGGGCCTGTTTCATCCCGCTTCCCATCAAGCAAGCACAGACCTTGGCAGGAGTCGGCGCTGGCCCCGGGCCACCATCCAAGCCCCAGATGGGAGCGCAGGGGCAGCCGCAGCGCTACCCTGGCAATGCAGTTTCCCTTCCTCAGAAAGAAAAGATGCCAGAGAAAAAGGAACGTTCCCCTTTTCCACGCACAAAATCCCTGTTCAGGATCAGTTTGGCGGCTTGGAAAGGTCCGGCTGGGCAAGGGGGAGAAGCGGCGAGAAGATACATCGTGTGGTCCTTATGTCAAACGCCACAAAATACGCTTTCGGTACTTCCAGCCTTCGTTCGCTTCAGCACAGTAGACCTACTGGCATTCAGGTTGCTTTCCCCACGGTCTTTTGTAAAACCCCGTCCTGGGGAAAGCTTGTCCT
Source organism: Phaethon lepturus (assembly GCF_000687285.1). NCBI lineage: Eukaryota > Metazoa > Chordata > Aves > Phaethontiformes > Phaethontidae > Phaethon > Phaethon lepturus. The sequence continues at coordinate 2,128 of NW_010539223.1, read as the reverse complement.
GTCCCCACGTCGGAGCATTACGTGCCCGTCGTGTCCTCCGCATTGCAGCTTCCAGGGAGCCGTGACCGCTTCTGCGCCCGCAGACTGAGTCCCTCTTAGTGTGGGCCTTTTTAGAAACAAAACAAAAAAAACCTAGCAGCATCACAGGTTGCTTTTTTTTTTTTTTTTTTTTAAGTCATTTGCTGGCCGTCCGGTGCCTTCTCCTGGATCTCCTCATACTTGGGCGGAGGGGTCAGCGGCTCTATCGTGATAGGGGCGGTGCTGTTCCCCTGCGTGAGGTTCAGCCTGATGTCCTTCAGGTGCAGCTTCTCTGACTTGATCCTCCGCACC
>NW_010539223.1:433-1685 GCF_000687285.1 Phaethon lepturus | reverse complement strand
CAGCGACTCGTACGAGGGCAAGGAGACGCTGATCCTGTTGTTCCTGTCCGAGTCTCTGGGCTCAGAGTAGCCTGTGTTCATCACCTCCTCGTAGCTGGGGACGTAGTACTGGGAAGACACGTCTTCGTCCTCTTCTTGACTGGAGGGGAAAAAATTTAGACTATCAGCAACACATCATTGCAGCTGCACTGGGGGCAGGGGGCAGGGAGGAGAGATTGGAGAGATGGGACTGTGCCGATTCCCCGCGCCGCCGAGATGGCCGGGATGTCTCCTGCGCCCGGTGTTTATTCAGACCGCACCTGCAGCCTTTGCTCTGCGAGCTGGAGTTCCCCGAGCGAACGCGAGAGCCCTGCAGACTTTCACCAGGTCTAATCGCCGTTTCCAGCCGCTGCTTGCGCTGCTGCAGCACAATGGCTGCTTGGCACCTCCGGCCGCACCCAGGGAGACTGCACATCCTACATCTCCTGCTCCTCTCCCTCTGTAGCCCCTTGCCCAGCTTGCCTGCCTTGCGGCAGTGGTCCCACTCTTCTGCGTTAACCGTTAACCACCGCTGCCAGCGGTACCTCTCAGCCTGCGCTGCTTGCGGCCTGACAAAGCCAGGCCCGTCTTGGCAGCGCTGGCTTGGCCACGGCTCCATCTAGACCCTACCTTACACACAGACGTCGCCTTTCACTCGCAGTGCCACCAATACAGCTGGAGCCGCTCCTTCCTGATCTCCCTAACATATCTGAACCCTAAACCGGGAGATGTGCTGGCCTCCACTTCAGCACACGCTGCCTTACCCTCCTTGTAGAAGATTAAAAGCTCCGCATTTCATTCCTACGCTTGACCCCGCGCCTTTCTCCCCAAAAAGGTTCACCTGTCCTCCTGGTGTGAGGGCTCGGCAGACACCTGGTGCTGCACGCGAGTGATATCCTCGCTTTGCCTCTTCTTCTCACGGATATTCAAGCAGATGGAGAGCAGCAGCAGCAGCACGCCCGCCCCCACCAACACGTACGCCACCGAGAAGGTCTTGCTCTTCAAAATGCCTCCAGTGCCGCGGTCGGGCTTGCTGCTGTTCCCGGCGTGGGCGGTGGGTTTGTTGGCGGGGCCGAAGCCAGGGACGAGGTTCCAGACGGCCATGATGATGCCGAGGACGAGCATCCCCAGCCCAATCGCCGTCAGGGCGTAGTGTGAGCCATTGGCCCGAGACTGGGCCATCGCTCCTGCTGCTGGCTGGCCAGCCGGGCCACCCCCACCTTACAGCACGGGC
>NW_010539223.1:0-423 GCF_000687285.1 Phaethon lepturus | reverse complement strand
GGGCCTGCTTGCATGCGTGCGGTCCCCTCCCACAGCAGGCGGCGAGCTCTGGGGAAGAGACGGAAAGCAATGGTTAGCGCACAGCGGGATGCAAAGGCTACGCAGCTGCCATCTGGGTGGCCACGATAACATCCTTTTGTTCCGCTACCGCTGGCAATCTCGTTTCGCCGTGCCTGCGGACAGCACGCCAGGACGTCACACGGCGGTCGGCAGCAGGATCCTTGCATCACGACCCTTTGCGGCTTTCTCGGCTCCGTTATCCACCAGCCTTTGAAGAGAAGCACATTACTAACACCTGCTAAGGACTTAGACTGAGCATCCTTAGGAGCGCTATCACGGTCTCTTCACAGCACCAAGAAAAAGATCACTGCTTCGGGAAACGTTCCACGCTTTATGGAGCTGCGCCGCTGGAGACAAACAGCC
>NW_010539222.1:0-5422 GCF_000687285.1 Phaethon lepturus | reverse complement strand
CATTGCAGGGGAGTTGGACTAGATGATCTTTTGTCCTGATTTTAGCCAGGATAATTGTCTTCACAGAAGCTGATGTGAGTGTATGTTTTGGATTTGGGATGAGAAAATATTGGTAACATGCTGATGTTTTGAGTTGTTGCTAAGTAGTCGAGGACTGTCCCGTTTCTTGGTTTGGCCTGCCAACAAGAAGGCTGGGGGTGTACGGGAAGCTGGGAGGGGACACAGCCAGGACAGCTGACTCAGGCTGACCAAAGGGATATTCCATACCTTATGATGTCATGCTTGGTATATAAAGCTGGGACGAAGAACAAGGAAGGGGTGAAGGGACATTCGGAGTTATGGCGTCTGTCTTCCCAAGGAACCATTACGCATGACGCAGTCCTGCTTCCCTGGAGATGGCTGAACCCCTCCCTGCCCATGGGGAGTGGTGAAAGGATTGCTTGTTTTGCTTTACTTGCATTAACGGCTTTTGCTTTCCCTATTAAACTGTCTTTATCTCAAACCATGATTTTTCTCACTTTTACTCTTCTGATTCTCTCCCCTGTCCCATCATGGGGGAGTGAGTGAGTGGCTGTGTGGTGTTTAGTTGCTGGCTGGGGCTATACCACAACACCTTTAAATATTCTATGATTCTAGGATTCTAAACTGATCAAGTTTCAAGTCTCAAGTTTCCTTGAAACTGTTGACTCCCTCCATTTCCCCTCTTAAGGATTTGGACTCTCCTTCAGAAGCACAGGTTTCTGCTAATGATGAGGAACTGTGGTTGATCACAAATGCTGCAACATAACAGGGAAGAGAGGTAAAATGAAAATGATTGTTTCTTGTCTGAGGACAGAATATCAAAACAGATACTGTGAATTAAATAAGAGAGCAAAGAAATGATAAATAAAATTAATTTGTTAATTATTCCTATATATTCATTGAGAATATCAATATTAAGAAACACTACCCTGTGTGCTTTACAAACAAAATGAATAAGATATTCTCAAATCTTGATTTAAATCACAGTACGATAGAGTCTAGGTATCTTTCTGTGATTCAGAATACTTCACAAACACAAAATCTGCAACATAGCTGAATCCAGATCTACAAAAATCATTACCAATCTATTGACTCTTAAGTATTAACCATTAACTTACAAGTACATCCCTCCAAAACTTCTGTAAGGCAGCCCTATCACCAAAATAGAAAGGGAGAATACTGAGACAAATATGACAGCATTTTTCTAGTCATGTTTAAGTTTGGAGATGTCTGTAAATATTCAGGAATAAATGCAGTATACTACTGTAGATATACATGAAGTTTATCGTTACAGTGACTCAGTGTTAAAAATTAAAATTCAGTTGGATCAAATTAGTTGGAATGTTCAAGCTGTGATATCCTAGCAACACCAGAGTCACACTGGAATAAAACAATATGTTAAGTTTTTTTGTTAAAAGGCAAATGAAATATTTCAGAATTTATATTTCTGCTGTTCATTATTTCAAATTTGCAAAATTACCTTTCCATTAAATATTATTAGCATATAATTTCTAAGTAATTCTTGTAGAAAAAGATCCTAAAACAATTTTCTGTAAAATATCATTCCATAAATCATTATTCCCATAATATTAATATGCTTTAAAATGGAATGATCAATATGGGCCATTTGAGTAACTTATAAAAGGCAATGTAATGAAAGCTGGTGTTATAGTTTGGTGTGATTTACTTGAGAGATATGTCTGATACTTGGGAATATAAATATTATACATAAAGTGATATTTAAAGTTGTCTAAACTACTCTTATGGGAAGAATATTTTTGGACGACCTTCAAACCAATAAAATTTCTCTTTTCCTTCTTGCCCAAGTTCAAAGGAGAAAGATTTGCATTGTTAGAGATAAAAGTTTATATATAAACCTCTTCGAAAAGTCAGGTTCTGTAAATTTGAATTCCAGAATAGCCAGAGAGGATTTTAAGTTACAATAAACCCAACATTCTAGACACTCATAGCAGATAAAATGCAGATGATAATAAAACCAGGCTCTTTTATCATAAAACATATGTCACTGTTTGTTAACAGTGGAAACCAGTAATGCAAAAAATGTCATCTAAATCTAGTGATGACCATTCCCACTAAAGTGTCCTTTTCAGGTTTATTATTAGCAATAATAAAAATTTGAGTATTCAAGCAACGGTTTCATAAATGTCCACAGAAAACAGAATTTGAACTAATAATCTCAGACAGAAGAGTAGTGACATACAAATATTTATGAAACTTATGCCTCATGCCAGATTCTTACTTGTTTAGAGACAAGCAAGGCAAGCAAAAGTACAACATCAGCCTTTGCAGACAGGAGTTATGGAGATTGCATTTTGATGCTGTTAGGAACTGACCAATAGACAAACCAACCTGATATATTTAATATGGGATGGATTTTTCTTTGATATAATGAGGCAAACAGGTCTTCACAGAATCACAGAATCATGCAGGACTGTAGCCTTGCAGGACAATTTGGGCTACATGGACTCACGAGGTCTCCAGTCTGACCCTCTGCCCAGAGCAGGCTCAGCTGTGTGGTCAGATCAAATTGCTCAGGGCTTCATCCCGTGGAGGCTGAAAACCTCATCACCACCTCCCTAGGCCTGGCCCTGATGCTTGGCTTCTCTTAAAAAGCTGTCCCAGTACTTCTTGAGGTTATACTCATGGTGAACGCACTCCCTGAAAACTGTTTGGAATAGCTTAATCAGCAACTGTTTTTTACATTATGTTATATTTAATTCTGCAGTCGATAGAGTCCTGCATGATTTGCTCAGGATATACTCAGAGGCAGAGTTAGGCTTTATTCTGTGTTTGTAAGGAACCAAGCAAATTTCTCGGTCCTATCCTGACTTGTAAGTCCCATTTTACTACAAGACAAGTGTTATGATCAAATATTGTTACCTCATGCTCTAGGCAGCACTAATGTTGCACATGGTAGAATTCCACAATAACTCTTAATGTTTTCAGTTTGGGAAAATCCAGTTTCAGGAGACTAAGTCAAACTAAAAGAAGCAGATAGATTTAATTACTTGTACTTTGCCAGCTGCCAGGCTGTGCTGAGATTAATGTAGCAGGTATGACCCCATTCCAGTTGAAATATAGAAGTTAACCTTACCCAGTGATGCCAGATGAGTCCTTTGCAAACAGAACCATGCTTTCTCTGCTTAGACCAAGGAGGAGGCACATTCCCCTGGCTCATAATGTGTTTGAAACACACATTTAAGCTGGGATTGAGTTCAAGGCAGTGTGTCCTATTGAGAAGAAAGGTGTGTTACAGCAAGCTCAGACACTATTGTGTGACTGTAGTCACATCTATCAGTAGAAGCTGGTATAGACTTAACTGAGTAGTGGGATATGTCTACCCAGAGATACGGGATTTTTGGAATATAGTGCAGCTCTGTTCTCTTTTCTTTCTGAAATTTAATAACAAACTCTGCTTGCACTTGTGAAAACATAATATTCATTTTGCAATAACAATAAGACAGAAGGTAAACTATGACGTGCATCTGTCCTCCTCCAACTTCTTTTTTTGTCATGCCTTCAGTTCAGAGCTAATGAAAAAATTCCAAGCACCGGTATCATAACCACCAGCCTTCTTTCTCAGCATAATGTTCAGAAAGATCAGAAAGATCCAGAAATCTCACTGTGAGCCTGTTGGACATGTTGCTAGGTCTCTGTCCCAGCTCCCTGCAGAATTTGCAGCTCTATGTATGTATGGTCAGTATTCACTGATTTCAATACTTCTGGTCTGGCCTGAATGAGGAGATAGAGCTCTGGGTTTAATATATATAGATTGGTTGTGATGACTGAAGAAGGGTCTAGCAATCATTTTAAATTGTGAATGCCTAGCAAGCAAGAGAGCTACCTGCTTTCTTCACGCCTTTCCTAGACTAACCATTAGTTACATATGTGGTATTTGAGATCTAAGACAGCAACAACTAACTGCAGCAACATTTCCCCTTTGAACTAGTTATCTTTGGCTTTACACAAAGAAACAAAAGAAAAAAAAAGAAAAAAAAAGAAAGAAAAAAATAAGAATTTGCTGTGCTATTTTGGGACTTGTGGTTTAACCCTGGTAGGCAATTAAGCCCCACACAGCTACTCACTCACTCCCTGCAGGTAGTCACAAATCCAAGACATAGCACAGTATGAGCAACTATGAAGAAAATTAACTCTATCCCAACCAAAACAGTACAGAATTATAAAAGGGAAATAATGATTAATTTTTTCATGAAGTTAAACTGAATTTTCATATGTCATCTAAACCTTGGTCTTGGGAGCCAAAACTCCTGCTCAATTTCTTGCTTTCTGCTGTCCCTGTTGTACAGATATATATACTCTTCCCTGCTTTCCCACATCTCTGCCCATTTTTTTTTGCTGGGGGTAAAGAAAGGAGTTGGTGTTGCATAAAATTTAAGATTATCAAGAAAAAAAAGGACATGCAACTGATAAAAGATGTTAACTGAGATGTTTGCACCCCAATTTGGACTCTCAGTGTTTCAGAGAGTTTTTCTTAATTTTAATACTAATTACATTTAACACAAGCAAATGCATTAGAAACAGAATGAAGACAGTCAGAAACCCATCAAAAAATAAAGAGTACCTTGATCCTAATCATACCATTGTGATACAGCAGATACATATATATACACTGAATTAAGGATCTTAATCAATATCATGTTTACCAAGAAGCTAACCATATTTACTGCAGATTTCAGCCATATGTTAGTGAAAAAACAACAATACAATCAAAAAGCATATATAATCCATATTAGAATTTGGACAGCAATAATAGTTTACTACTTCTCCTCTTTTGCACTAAATCCTTATTAGCCCATTCAGTATTCTTTATAGGTTACTGTACAATAATAAGCCATCATTAATGAACACTTCAGTGATCATGATTACAAAATACTTTTGGAAATCAGAAATATTAACTTCCTATTAAATACATGTCTCTAAAAGTTCTTAGTTATTAAATGCCTAAAATAATGTAATTTTAAATTGCTTTAAGGCAGACAAGATATATAAACTATTTTTTCCACCATAGTACAGCCACATTATGGTTTAAAATGAAAAGGTAATTTTCTTCAAAACCTAAGCACAGTATGATTTTGTATTTTATTAAACTAGAGACAGATAATATTTATGAAATCATTAGGGTCTGAATGAATACTTCATTGACTTAAGCAGAGCTTGGATTTGCCCGTTACTTTGCTGGCTTCTTTTCTTCCTTTTAGTATAGTCTACTGTTTATTCTACATAATTTAACCATCTCAGAAAAAATCTGTCAATTTTCTTTGGAGACTGTTCTTCATTATACTTCACTTTTAGTCAAAGTGGGAAGTAGAATAAAGGTGATGAAGAAAATATCACAGAATCATAGAATCACTAGGTTGGA
>NW_010539221.1:3819-27392 GCF_000687285.1 Phaethon lepturus | reverse complement strand
CTTGTGACCGGCCACCAATTGTATTTAACTCCGTTCACTGTGACTCTCCTGGCTCGGCCATCCAGACAGTTCTTTACCCAGCGAAGAGTACACCTGTCTAAGCCACGAGCCACCAGTTCCTCCAGGAGAATTCTGTGGGAGACCATTTGTTATCCCATTCTAGATTCTGGTAGAAGATATGAGTCATCTGCAGCAGCTTCTCATTTTTCTTTGCCTTTTCATCACCCTTTCATTTTAACAATCAGCAGAGGAGCTGTTCAAACATGGAGTCAGTTGTAGGAGGTACACTGGAGTTAAGTTCTTTATCCATTGAATACGTTCACCAGAGCTGAAGAAGGAGTGTTTCTAGGGCAGTAGTCATTGTTCATGCACCTTGCTTCTTCAGAAACTGTGTCTAAGAGGACTATAAAGTATCTGTGGCTTAAACAGGAGACTCAGCTGGGAAAGAGGGTTTCTGATGTGTGGAAAACTGGCAGGAAAATGGTTGGACTTGATGATCCTAAAGGTCTTTTCAAACCTAAACAATTCTACAATTCTGTGATACGATGAAAACTACACGTTAGATGATTCAGCTATAAAATGTTCATATGCAACTACAGGTTACAGCATATGGGAATGACAGCAGAATATACTTCTCTTCCTGTCTAGCTATGTCTATAGCAGTTATTGCAATTTTACAATGAGTAAGTCATACAATAATATATTTTCCTTAAAGATACGTTTTTTTTCTTTAAATATTAGGAAACAGCCTTAATAATTTTCCTTGGTGACAGAATTCCTACCTATCACCTCTGGTCAAGTATATCTCAGAAAGTAATAAGGGAAGTGTACTTTTTGTGCACAAATGGCAAGGCAAACCACCAGCAGTAATTTTGCCCCTGTGGCCTCCTTGATGTGAATAGCAATTAGGCTAATTCTGATGGTATTTTTCTCATAGTGATGAGTAGCATCTGGACATGAAAGAGTTCTGCTTTCTATTTCCAGTACAAATGGAAAAAATGTCATAACATTGGGCAGCTGCATGACTTTCCTCTATTATCAGATAAAAACTCCCAAAATGCATGTGTGAAATTCCAATACCACCGAATCCAGGCCATAGTCTAAGCATGGAAAGCCAGTTATTTCCAAAGGAGATGGGTTGAGGTATTTTTTTAGACTCAGATGACTCAACACTTTGCTGATATTACTGAGGTGATTTTGAGATAGTGGCAAGACTCTTGGGTTAACTACAGAATTGTACCAGTTTTAGACCAGTTGATGGGTTTAAGTACAGGTTCTTCCATGGCACATTCACAAAGGCTTTGCAACTTCTTGAGCATCATGCACCAAAGTTGGACTCTTTCTGTCAACCTGTGGAATTATACTCTTTGAGACTCCTACATGACCTACCTGTCATGACCCACCATTAGCCTGCCGGGTTACCAAGAATTCAGCAGCCTTCAGAGAGTTGTGCAGAACTTCAGAGATGAAAAATACCCAGAATTTTCAAGGTTTTCTACATTTGTCAGTGCAAAGATTATTAAAAATGCTGACCACAGAAGTGCAAATAGAGACAAAATTATATCATTTTCTTCTGTAACAGGAAGAGCACTGTTATTTTTCCAGGAAAATTTATGCTGCAATCTTTAGCCCTATCTAAAAATCACTGGATTTTTACAATGTCACCTTTTTCTGGATTGTTTTACAGTTCATGTGTTGTATCATCACATCCTTCTTGAAAAGTTGTCATTTGCATTGGTGACTAAAGCTCTAAAGAGACTGTATGAAAGATAGTTCATATCAAGTCTGGCAGTTTCTCGCAGTTTCTGGCAGTTTCTTAAGAAAATGTGTTTGAATAAATGCTATGACTGGAAAAGATAAGAATGCATAGGTAAAATTGTACAGAAGACTTAAAATCAAGAAATGCTAATAAGTACAATGCATCATAAGAACTCCATCATATTGAAATGCTTAGACAGTGACAGAATTTTAAAGAAAAGTTTTATATTGAGAAAGCAAGCTGAGATTTAGGAGCAAAAAGTATTTGAAGTTATTTCTCTGCACTGAAGTAATTCATCCTATACCTTATTTTCTAGAATTTTGATTTATAGTAAGATTTATCAACAACTACAAATTTCTAGTTAAATTAATAAATTCAATGAAGAGACTTTTTAAAAAAATATTACTTTCCAATCTGAGCTAATAGCTGGACCTACACATTTTCTCAAATGATCCCAAATCCTTGGAAGACACAGACATTTTATAGACTTGCAAGATTCTTTCTCCATCTATTCTTGTGAAGGCATAGCTTATCTAGGAGCTATTTTCAGATAGGAAAGATGCTACATGGAGTAGAAGAGAGATAATGAAGAAGAAAGCACAGATCTCACATGAGCTTACGCTGAGCTTTGGAAAGAGCATTATGGTCACCTTGTGATACCAGTTATGTTGGTATAAATCTGGTGTTATGTCACTGACCTCCAGAGAATTTCACCAGCAAAAACTAGAGGAGAACCTGACCCTTTCATGACTAAGTGAAAGCACTACAGAAACAGAGACAATTGGCTAGAAGAGCATGTAGAACAGACTAACAGAAAAAAACAGGGCTGGGGAGAGGTGGATAGAAAGCAAAGAAGGATGTTGAGCCTGAGCTGGTAATATTATCTTTAGAGTTCAGTTGCCTGATGGAAAAGTAGGATTTTACAGGAGGTCACGTTGTGCATATTCTCAGTTTAAGCATGTAGAAGAAAAATTAGTTCTTCTGCCAAAATTGTCAAAGAATCTATGTGAACTATTGGAATTTTCCTTGCGTTTGACACAAGACATTGTTTTCAGTAAAAAGGACAAGGCTAGAAACGAAAGACTCCACAAAAGTATGTACCAGAGTCTGAATTGACAAAATATCCATCTGGGAAGTCATCAGCAAGGTCAAAGCATAGCTGATGGGGAGATAACTGATATATTGCTTCTCTTCTGCTGAGCAGCAAGCAGATGTGAGCACCTTGCAGGTCAGCTTCCTAGCTGTGGAGAAATCAGTACTGCAAATGCTGGCTATATGGATGCATCATGTTGGGTGAGCCTGGTGGTTTATTTTCTATCCAACAGCCTAGGATAGAGGTGGGTAAGCAGAGCATGGGCAATCCTCTCTTTAAAGGGCCTCAATCCAAACAACAAGATTTAGTTCTCAATTGTGTCTCAAAACCAGCTATCATTAGAGTAACTAAGGTAGAAAACAAACTCTTTTGCTGCTTTCGCCATAAATGCACAGTATCATGTCACTGAAAACAAAGTAGTTCTTGAGTGCTTCCGCAGTGAAAGAAGTTGTAGGACTAGCTAAAAGCATACGTGGTTAGGTCACTTCATATTCTAGCACTCACCGTATCCCGTGGCCACAAGGTCCACAATTTGTTCATCCACTTTGTAAAAACTCTTTCCTTAAGTTTCACTTTAATATCTGACAGCATCATCTGCTATTTCCCGCAACGTGTAACACATATATGCATGGATGCATATAGGTTTTAGCCTAAGTGATCTCGTTCCTCCCCCTAATGACTTCAGTTTTCTCTCATACTCCTACCGTTTTCAATGAATCAGCTTCTCAGTTTTCTTTCATAAAAGAGGAATGATCATGTCCACATGGACCTCAAGGACCAGGGAAAATTTCAAGAGGATGAATAAAAATTAATGTCTGGCTTCCATCGAGTTTCAGTAGAAATTTTTCACTTCTCTATCCTTCACACCTTTGAGAAACTTCGTTATAATTTCTGGGGTCCCACTTGTTTATCTTGACCATCGTCAGCTACGTTATTGGAACAGCCTGTCTCATCCTGTACCTCTGTGGATACACTGCATAGCACAAGAACGAACTGATTTTATGGTGGCCCTTGTGGAAGATAACAGGCTGATGTATGTGTCCACTCTGAGACTCACTTCCTTGCCAGTTTTCTTCCATCCCTGACAGATGCCTCTTGGGTGAAAATGGCTATTGAGTTTTTATTGCTGGCAGCTACAGATGAGTTGCAAAATGTCTAATTCAAACTGTAGGCTTTGTCTTCCAAGACCCTGGCCCCAGAGCAGGGCAGGGGGGGGAAGAGAAAGTCCAAAAACTGATGAAAAGACCTCAGATCTCCTTCCTTGTCCAAACTCTCCCATAGCACCATGAGAAAGTTCCCACCACCTTTCCCAGCTCAGGCAGGTGTTTCCTTAGGGGAGGTTTTGATGTCAGCAGGCGGAAGAATGACTGAAAGGCAAGAATAGGCATCCAGAGATACCTCAGTCAAAGGGGAAATGCTTAAACAGAAAGCAAGTTTTCATCGTATTGTGACCTTTGCCAGTTCTTGTTAGAACCAGTTGGGAACTTGCCAAGTAACCAATTGATTTCCCTTTGGAAACACTGATTTATCAAGACTGAATGATGTGGACTGGAAGACCGGTTTCCTTGAGGGTTTGGTGGGAGGGACACGAACATAATCTCTTTTTTTTTTACATTATCTTTGATATGAAAGACTTTCTCAGAGGAGCTGTACCAGAAGAATGCAAAAAGGGATGAAATTAAGGAAGGCAAATAATGGTGTTACCATAAAGCTTCAAGCTGTAGGTTTGTTGCACTCCTGGATAAGGAGATCTATTCTCATCTGACGGAGGTTTAGATGTGTGTGCCTTTCTCCTGCTAACCTCACAAAGGGCAGTGCGTGGGACTCACCATGTCTCAGAGCCAGAGGGCACCTCCAGAGTCCATGGGTCGCTCATGGCTCTGTTCAGCTGTAGTTTTGTGGCTGCAAGTTACTTAATTTATGATGATTACCTGTTTTAGGAAAATCAGGTGTGGTTTATTTGCTCTCAGTTGCCCAGTAGGCATGAAGAACATGCCACAGCTTTCTGTAAGACCTCATGGGAATCTGTTTTCCTAAACTCAAGAGAAAAAAAGTTGTCTTCACCCCAAGTACAGTGATAAGCAGCCCTTTGGGTGCTGAGTCATTCAGCCACACAAGCCCCAAATGGTTTTGCATGTTGGTTTTGTGGCATATTGACTCTGTCTGTTCCAGACAGAGTTTCAACCTACTGCAGGAGGTCAAAACCACAACAAATACAAACAGCTTAGAGACAAAGGTTTGCAAAGCTGCCTAGGGAAAAAAAAGAATGTCAGCATATTGTCTTAGAGAGCAAACTACCTAAAGCAAATATCCTAATCCAAGGAAAATTATATACTCCATGAGTCTGATGGCACCAGATTGTTTCCACTGCGGTGTAGGGAGAGGTTCTCCTTAAGCCTTCTCTTTATGAAAAACAAACTTCATAAGTGTATTTCACTTTCTAAAGCAAAAAACACATGGAACATATCGGCCTTACTTTCATCACTGTTTTCTTCGTTTGTCTGCTTCTCATCCCACATTTTAACTGGTCACAATTGTAGCATGCAGGTTGATTTTAAAATATTGCTTATCCAAATAGATTTCATTCTTGGTATAGGGAATCTATTTTTTAAACCTCTATAACCTTTTGAAAGTCTGTATATTTCTGTATATGGACTCCTTCACTTTGTTAAAATGCACTATTTCACTTTAATACAATATTTTTGGATAGCTTCAAAGAATTTCAGCAGTTTGAAAGCAGTCTGTGGCAATTCTCTGTTCACACAGACATTTGAGGGATTTTGGTGCTGCAGTGAGACCCACTGTTCTTCTATTACAAGAATCGTTTGCAAGATCTTCTTAAAGCTTCATACATTTTCTACACTCCACTCCTCTTGGGGCAATATTAGAAGAAGGACTATTTGCAGGGAGGTGCCTGAGAGCGACAGAAACACTTGCAGATTTTCCTTAGATTCCATTAATCTTGCATGGAAAGACCTACACGAGTACTGAATGCTCTGAAGTTAGAACAGGTCTGGTGGTGGGTTGACTTGATATTGAGGAGTGTATTCCTTGGTGTCAGAAACAATAAACCCGCAACATATTTCACATCTCACTCCAATATTGCTTCAGTGACAGCAGATTTCTCAAGCTGTTGCTGATGTGAGTAATTCCTTTAGCCAGTACAGGTTTATGTTTCAGAAGTACAAGCCCCTGCATCTACTTACTTCAGCTGGTCTCAGTGGCTTGTTGTGCCCTGCAGCGTCCTGATCAAGGATGAGCATCTCCATCACCACTAAAGGTGCACTGGTTTGAAATCTTGTGATGTGCTTTTCCTCAGCTCTGTAAAATTACAGCAGTGATGCAGAGCTCACATACAAAATCTAAATTTCTTCCTCATAGCACTAAGGATCTGGCAACAGGATGCATTTTACCTATTTAATCTCTCCTATAACCAAGTGAGGTTTTTATCGATGATTTTATCAGTCAGGTGACTAGCATCCTTATGGACAAGTTGGTAATGTTGTTATTTCTATATGTTACTCATAAGGTTCTTTAAAAGGCTGCTTTAAAACAGGAAAACAAACAAGCAAAAGCAGAGCATGCCTTAATTATCTTGCCTTGCTTTCCAACACTCCTTTTGTCCCCTCAGGTCAGAAGGGATGGGAGTTCAATCCCTGAGCACAGCAAAGGAAGAGAAGGATGGTTTCCCATATTATTGTTCCTGAAGATGAAGTTCTGTAGTAATGCTAGATGGCTGATGATGGCCAAAAACCGGGAGGATGAGTCTGTGAACATTGACTATTCAGGGTAGAAATAGCAAGCCCTGAGAACTGCGGAGTGTTTTATTTCTTAAAGCCATTTAAATTTTATAGCTCATTTATGTTCCAATAGAATTAAATATGTGATAATGTAGTGCTCTTAATTGCAGTCTTCAGAGTAAATCCTGCCCTTTCTAAAGAAGTATCCCTTTGACACAGAAATAATTAATGAAGAATTATAATTTAGAAGAGACCATCATAGCCATCTAATCTGATGTGCGTAACACCAGACCACAAAACCTTGCTAGCTGTGACTGCACCAAGCACTTAATTGGGTTTAAATAATAGTTTATCTTTATCTCATTTCCAAGTGACGGAGAGTCTTCCATATACTTAGTTAAGTTGCTTCAGTGGTTAATTATCTTCACAGTCAAAAAAATGTATGCCACATTCCTACTCTGAGTTCACAGTAGCTTTGTTTCAAACTACCAAATCTCATTAAGCTTTGCTCTGTTCAATTAAAGAATTGTCTGCTTTCTAAAGTCTTTTCCCAACATAGATTTTTGTAGACTATGATCAATTCACCTCTTAATCTACTCCTGGATAAACTAAATAGGTTGAAATTCTTAAACCTGTCATGGTGAGACAGAGTTTTCCTGTTCTAAATCATGTTTGTAATTTTTTTCTGAACGGTTTCTCATTCACCCACATCCCCTTTTGAAGTGTGGAAACCTGCACTGGGATACCATCTTCCACTAATGGTTTCACAACATGCCAAGAAACAGTTCTTCCCTACTATATTTGATGATTCCCCCACTTAGATGTTCAGGACTGCATTTTCATTCTTAGTGACAATTTAAGCATCTATATGTACTTGACTACCTACATGACCACGATGTTTTTTTCAGGACACCTGCTGCTTTTTTGGTGTTCCTAGTATCCTTACGATCCAAGATACAGTCATCTTAGTACAAGTTTCTCTCATCTGATGCTGCATTAACTGAGTGTCCACCTTATGTTGTCCTATGGGCACTAGGGTTGCAGAAACTTGCAATCAAACGCTGCCTGAGGAGTTCTCCCTTCTTCCTCTATGCTGGGGGCTCTCCACCAGGGAAGACAGTAATGCCATGAGCCACATCCTCCTAAAATGTTCCTCAGCCAGCAGCTCCAGAGTCTTGGCCAGGCGCTTGGGCAGACTCGAGAGTTTACAAATCCTGACCATCCGTCCTTTGAGCCACCTCTCACCTCCAGCACTTCTACAAGGAGTGCGCCTACGGAGCACACTGCAGTGTTCTGATACCCTACCTTGCTTTCAAAAACTTCCATTTCACTGCAGACACTGGTTGTAGAGCAGCAGCAGGAGGTAAATTCAGTAATAAAGTCAAGTTTTGATTTCTTCTTTCTCTCCCTGAAGAGATTACTCTTGCCAAGAAAAGTACTTCGGGAGAGCTAAGTATTTACTGCTCTTTTGAGAGCCAATTCTACTTCAGCTGACCCTGTTTACATGTCCCTCCTCATCCCCATTTATCTGGCAAATTTCCCAAATTCTGTTGCGGGAGAATAAAGGCATCTGTTACTCTTGAATGAGCAATTGTTGAAATTCTGCAAAAATGCAAGGAGCAGTGGACCAAAGAAAGGGTGAGAAGAGAATTGAGGTTCAGAACATTTCATGAAAACCCTCCACTATTTAGTGTCATTACTAACTCTACAACCTGAGGCAATTTATTAAGAGTTTGAAAAAGCAGCTTAAAGAGCAGGATGTGAAGATTTCCATTGGAAATAGATGACTACTTTAAAGGTTGCAATTGGTTTCTAAAGAACAAGCTAGATGAAAATTGCAAGAGGTGAATAGCTACTGAAATCTGTGGGCTGGGGGAGGGGGAAGAAAATTGCCACCTACTTGAAATAAATAGCTCTTCTAAAATAATGGGGTTTAAACTTTAAAATTGTTTTGTTCTGTGACATACAGAATGATGTATTTAGAGTTGTTATCAACTTCTCCAAACAGGCAACATTTGCCTGGAAAATAATTTCCATATAAAAATATGATAATGTAATTATTCTAACTGGTATTTTCTATCATTTGATGCCCTATTCATAATAATCTCTCACATTTTGCAGCAATGTTAGCTATCCATATGAACCCCATCTGTGCTACAAGACAAAGATGACTTTAATAGAAACTGAGCCACTGCTCTATCTTTCCACTAGCTTTTGCTTTGAATTGATGCAACGAATCCTTGCTAGAAATGCCAGAAATCAAAAAGGTTGATTGATTCATCCAAACAGCAGGATTTTCTAAGCATTGTATCTGGAGATGGTAGTGGTTTTTTCTCTCTTGAAGGCCATTATACAGTAGAAATTTAGTCCTGTTGGGTATAGAAAACATTTTCAATGTATATCCATGCTTAATCCTTCATCTGGGTCTCACAGATCTTGGTTCCTTGCCGGGTCAGTGACTTAGTAATTCCTTGGAGCCTACATTTCACCTGCAATGCCACCTGATGCAACTGCAAACCTCCAGTGAAATCAAAATGTTCTCGAAGCACATTTAGTGATCTTGAATCAACATTTTCCAGTGGAGACCCCTTCTTCTGGAAAATACTTGACCAGCTTAAGTAGTCAGCTTGTCCTATTTCATGTCCTGCCCCCTCAGGGTGGGCAAAATCTCCCCAGGTTATTGAGCAGTTCCCAGTCTCCTCCCTTACCAAGTGGCATAAATCCTGTCAGCTCAGACCTACGGTCTCAGGAGTGAAATATGAATATCCCAGTCACTGAAAGCATGCAGGTCTGTGCCATAAGGCATAGGAGGTGGGAGCCAGTGGGGTAGGAGTGCAGGAGCCAGTCTCCTTCCTGGTAGGCAGGTAATTACTTAGAAAGAATAAAGGACAGGAAAAGGGAAGGATATTTGATATGGGCTGATTTTTTTTTCACATCTCCAAGCAAATCCTCACCCTCAATACCAATTTCCAGTCAGCTTGAAGGTTAAGAACAGAGTGGTGTAAATTAGCCATATTTTACCTGTTTGAGTTCCTAATGATAATGATGCTTGACAGGACTTTTAGTATGTCCCTGTTACACCTCATTTTCAGCACATTTAAGGCATTCATGATCCTGCTTGTACAGTTGCAGGAGCTATGTTCATTTAAGTACAAGTGGAAGAAGATGGAAAAGACAACATAATCTGTGATGCCTTGCAGACAGTCTTAGTCTCTAAGATAAGGTGCCAAAACCAGGAGTGTAGCCACTGTAGGATCCTCTTAGTTAGTGGAGACAGGGAGAGAACAAGGCACTCCAGCTCTGATGATGATTCAGAAATTAGATGGGCTTCCTCGCTCTCTTTACTTCTCCCACTCAGAAAGTAAATTCTGGCTAAATATCTTCAAATAGCTGCTATTGAAAACAAAGACATACCAGAGAAAGCAGCTGGTGGCATGCACTTGGAAGTATTTTCTCATGTAAAATATGGTTTCAGACTTCTCTCTGGTCCTTCCTCATACCCCAACAATTCCTTCACCAGATTTTTGTTTACACCTTTCTTTTCTTTCCACCGCCCTAGAACAGATCCATCAAACATGAGGCACAATTTTTAGCAAAACAAATGAAAACATCAAGGGAAGCCAGACATTCTGGTGGATGTACTATTAATTTAGTTAAATCAATAGACAAAGATGCCAAAAAAAGCAAGACTACTCAGAATGATACATCCAGCTAAAGATGGAGACAGGCAGTGAAGAAATCAAAGCAAGCCAAAATATCATTGATTGGTGACAAAAGAACCTTACACCTCCATAAAACATTCTTGTTTATCTGAGGTTTATTTTCCTGGAAGGCTTAGCAAAATATAATCCTCCACTCTAAGCATATGAACAGTGCCATGCAATCATTGTTGCCTTTTTTTTTTCACTCAGTCCTTCTACTGAAATAGATTGAACCTAATGAGTGGAAAATAAAATTTTAAAACTTTTTTTTTTCCCCAACGCTCAGCAATACAAGGATGCTGGAGAGGTCATCGGTGTGTCTGAAGTTATGAAAAGCTGAAATAGCATTTATAGCAGCACTTGCATCATCTGGATATTACAAAAGGAAGAGGATAAAGCTATAGAGTTGCATTGGGAGAAGGGGAAAGAACAAATCCTATCACGTGCCCTTCACAACGTGGACATCCTTTCCGTCTCTGAGCCAAATAGTTGATCTTTACTTTACACACCCATCTTCTTAATCATGATTTTCGTCACTCTTTCTTTTCCTAACTAAATATATAAGGAGAATGATTGCTGCTGAAATATGAAAGGCATACATGATGCCAATAGGCACAGCTTTGGAGTTTGCTGTCTGAAAACCCAAACTCTTGGTCTGTTTCTCCAAGTCTTCCTCTAGAGAGAAGGCAAAAACAGTGAGGACCATACTTGGAGTGCCAGGCTTAGCTCCTGTTGGCCCCAGCAACCTGACTCTATAGTGAGGACTGGTTGGGAACTTTGTGACTTCCAAAGAAAAATGCTTCTTTCTAAAACTGAGGCTTTTCAGTTTTCAAAATGTCTTCAGCCCCCAAAGGGATTTTCTCTTGTAAAAGTAAAAACCTGATCAAGACCACAAGACAGGAACTATGTAACCAGCTGGAAGAAGCCACTGCTTTAATATCTGGAGTCCGTTTTTAGTCCACAAAGTAAGTATTGAATCAAAAGGGAAGCGAGGGAAGCAAAACATTGGGGTAAGTGGGGAGTGATGGAGAACTGCATGCAAACACTGCATCCTTCCAGCTATGTGCCTCTGAAGGCAGCTGACCTTGATGGGGTTGTTCCCAGTCTTTGCTGCTCCATTTCCAGAATGGAAGGGTCTGTGGAAAAGTGCTCCCTCCATCTAAAGCAGGACAGCTGGGGAGGAAAGTGATGTTGCACCCATGCTCTTTCTCTGAACAGAACTGGGAAGTTCTTTTCACCCTGCAAAGCAGAGACACATCCTCACTTACTGCAGGCGAGCACCTTTTCTGCATCGGTCTTAGCATAGCTTTTGGGTCTGTCTTCCTTAAAAACCTTGCAAGGTCCCCCACACAGGAATTATCAGATTTCTGGTGAAGGAAATTACCTTTTCTCAGCCTGGTCTGTTTGCAAACTGATGATACTCCATGAGGTGTTACCCACCACATCTGAATTTAGCCCAAAGTAGGAGGTTCATCTCCCCAGATTCTATGTAAATTCAGAGGAAAAATTCAGAGGCTCTCTCAGAAAGGAATTCAGAGCAGAAGTCTATAATCAGACAAGATAAATGTCCATTAGAGGTGTATTCCACTTAGGGCCTAGAAACCAGGAGGAAAAGTGAGAAGGGAAGAAGCTAAGTGGGTAGGTGGCAAGTTCTGGGTTTGCCATGCAGGTTGAATACTGGTAGTGCCATGTCACACAGAAAGGTCTAAGTGGCACTTGCCACCAAGGAATGAACAGGATTGAAAAGGTCAGAGGACGAGGATTAATCCTCGGAGTTCAACTCTCCACGGTGATTGAGGCCCTTAAGATCATAAAGGGTAATAAGATAGGTCAAGGGAAAGCAAGCCAAAGTAGGTGTGGAGAGGCAACAAGCAGGAAAACAAATTCTGCTGATTTCTGCAGTGTGCAATTCACAGCCTGATGTAAACACAGGGTAACAACCCCGGCCCCTCGGAGAATGTTAAGCGGACAGGAAAGAAACAAAATATATAGTCAGCAGTATTGTAAAGATGGAAAGTCCTTACTCAGAAGTACATAGTAAATCTGTGAAAGAAAAAGAATTTTCTTCTCCACAGCCTTGAACAAAATTGCGTCTATGTTGTGTAACATCTCTGAAAGGCACGTTTCAGTCAGGCTTGAAGTCAGGCATTAGGGGTATCCTTTTATCAGCATTCAAGACCTGTTACTAAAGACTGTATTTATTGCAGATCTGCAAAAACAAGCTGGTTAGCTATTAAAATTTGGTAATTCAAGAAACTGGGATGCTGAAAAAAGGATCGTTCTCCTTAAAACCAAAAGGATCATTGTGGCTTTTGAATAGACATAAGAGTTTACCTGGATGTCTAAATACTGTACGATTTTTTCAAGAAAGAAAAATTGACTACAAATTGCTGCATGAAGCTGTTATAGTCAGCCACATAACCTGTCACCCAAGTCTTAAACCAACACCACTCCAAAGCTGATTCTTTTCTCTTTAATAGTAAAACCACCGTTGTAGAAAAGAAATCCACTGTGGGGCAATTTGTTCTCTTGCCACACGAATTTCGGCTTCAAAATAGTCGGCGGCACTTAGACATTAGAAAGACTCCAGAGAAAGTTAACACAGATGATTAGCCCTAAAGGAGCTGTAAGATGATGAGAAGCTGAGTGAATTAAATTTATTTCCCTTAGTGTGAATCGGTGGAGTTACGCTGAGGTTTACAATATTTGTGTTCAGAGATCTCACCGCATCTGTATGACGGGAGGGATGTAAGGGGACTAGTTTGGACGGACAGCAAATTGCAGCGGGGGGACAAGGGACAAGAGGATATATGAGGTCTTTTTATTCCATTTTTCTGTCTCACTGCTAGCTGATTAAGGAAAGCAAGGGCATCTAGGATTCTGCATTTGAAAGGCTGCTAGATGACTGCAAGAAACATTAGGCTGCTTGAAAATGTCAGCACTTTACACTTTATGTAGGACTGAGCTGATTGCGACGGTGAAGAGAACGTAAGTGATTCAAAGGTGAACCAGAGGTCTCCGTGTTAGAGCCGTGAATAGGAGCAGGACGGGGGAAGGGAGCCCGGCTCTGTAAAATGCTGAATTCATTCTTATCTGAAAGCAGGGTCTATAGAGATCTGATACGCATTGCACTTTTGTACGAATTAACGAGTGACTTGTTATCAGTGAAGATGCCTTTAATTTGGAATCAGATCTGGGAAGGGAGGTAACACAGTCCAGCAGCTTCTTTCTGCAGATTCCAAATCTGGGACAAAACTCTGGCTAAAGAGCGAAACAGGTCTTGCTTTATGAGAAGGGAAGGGAAGCTGCATCTTAGCTAACTCACAGCAACTAACACAGGCTAAAATTCTAATGTAGAGCAAGCTGTTTTCCTGTTCTGGGCATTAACAGGTTAATAATCATCCTGAAGCTTTCCCATGGTCTGCCTTGATATGCTGAAGCACAATAAGCTACCAATTGTATTTTTTTTTGCTTGGATTTTACAACGGGCAGGACTCATCCTGGCTAACTTGAGACACTCCACTATAAAGCGTTGGGGTCCCTCCACAGAGCTTGGCCACCGCAACTGGAAAACTACCCAGCTATACACCTTAGGACACCTTGCACTGCATTTTTGAGGTGTTTTACTTTACTGACTACAGACAAATAGACAACAAAACTTATACACATTTAGTGGGAAAAATCCCACCTGAACTCTTAGTTAACCTGTGGGAAACAGTGCGTGCTTTCCTTGGGTGGATTTACTAAATACAGAATAATATCTTTAAAATAATGTGCTTCCAACTGGGATGCATTGGGTGACTTTATTTTTCAGAAATCTTACTTCCAAACACCTGGCAAGTGAAAGAACCTGTACTTGGCCTGTACTGGCAGCTAGGAACAGAAAAGGCAAGGCACACACTGAAGAAAAGAAGTCTTTTCACCTGGCATGTTGATAAAAGGAGCCTGTGGTCAATTTAATATTTAATTTCAGTCTTGTCTTTCTGGAGACTACTTTTTTTAAACAGCTTAAAAGCAGACGGCTAAAACAAAACACTATGTTGAGCACAGCCATTAAAAATCTCGCTATACTTGAGACTATAGACTTGTAGGAGAGGAAACACGATCATAATTTAATAATTGTAATTATTCTCTCTTTTTTGGATCATTGGCTCTCCCAGGAGTCTAGTTAACGCTTTTTGAGGAACTATGTGCAGCCTAAATTTCCACCATCCGGAGCAGCAGACCACTTAATGAAAACTCCAGCTTCAGGTGTTGTAAGGGTGCTCAATGCCTCTGTTCATCCCAGGGGTGGACCGTACTCTCTACTCCTGCCTACGTTCCTCATTGCTTACCATGTGCTTGGATGGTGTTACCTGCACTGGTTACATGTCTGGCTGAGATCTAAGCACTGGTCGTGGCACTACACTAGGACATGGCGTCTCCGGAAGGAAAACCTCTCTGTGGAGGACCAGGCCAGGATTTCCCTGTAAAACAGACCATAGAAACATTAAGGTTGGAAAAGACCTCTAAGACCATCCCAGAGTACACACATACCCAAGGTCCCAGAGTCGGGCCTTAGAAAGCTCCAGGGATGAAGAGCTGATAGACCAAGACGTGGAGAATCCAGCCAGTGCAATCATCTCCTGGCCAGATGTGCTCATAGCAGCCACTTAGGTTTGATATTTCGAGGTCATTTCAGGCAGCATTGTGAATCAGTGGTAGTTACTGCGTAGCTAGTCTAGGCGATTTTTAGATTGCCAGCTCAGCTCCGGGACAATACCATATTGCAGGTGAAGGGCTTATCCATGGGATAGGCCTTTCCCGTCGCGAGCTGGTAATCTTCCCAGCACTGAACCAGGTGCTCTGGACTCACTAGTCGGGATCATTTCTGCTTTAAGGATTTCTGTGAAGAAGAGAAAGACAGAGAGAGAAGGAAAAAGAAAGACAGAAAGGGAAGCTGCTCTCGTTGAAAGTCAGTGGGATTTCCTTCCTCGCAAGTTCCTCCTCGCCTTGCCGGGGAGGCTAGGACAGGTACATGAGGGTGGTGTGGGAAACGCTTTATGTTAGTGCTGCGAGTTGCTCAAGACAGAAAAAAACCTACCATCTGGGGAACTGAGGCCTGCCAAAGAACATGGCTAACTCCCAGAGGCTCTGCTGCGTAGCAGGCAGGAAAAGCAGCGAGCACAGGGTAGCTCAGCGCACGGAAGACCATCCAAGAGAGGGCTTTTAAAAAATCTTTTTGAGATGAATTCACTACTCAAACCTCTAGGGCATCAATCGGTGCCACTTTTACTGTTTCCCATCAACTAACCATCTGCAAGCAACACCTTTTAACAACTTGCCGTAATACATTTACTGGACATTTTGTCATTGTAGTATATTTGAGATCTCAAAAAACAGCTGGTAGAGGCCATAAACAAAGACTTTATTACATATTGTTTATCATCACTTTAGTTTTGGAAGGCTAACGAAGAACATTAATGTGCAGCAACATTGAGATGCATCTTTATTGTTGCCAGGAAGGCTAAAGGTTACTTCACTAATAATATGCAAATGGAGACTTTACTGCACATAATGAATAATCACTTCAGATTAAAGGCAGAAATTTCCTTTAGTAGTACTTGCAATAAAACCTTTTGCATGGATTTAATAATTAATTTAAAGAATTATCACTTCACTGCGCCGGAATACATTATTTATTAAATGTAATGGAAGTATTTATTAGGCAAGTAATAAATGATGGACAACAGCAATGGGTGGCTTCACTGTTTTAGAAAATAACCTCAGCCTGTGTTTACAAGCAGGGATGGTAGCCTTCCTGTATTGTTAGAACAGATTAATTATGTTCAGAAAAATAGATATAATTGCTTGCAGTACTTGGTGGATATTCCTGAACATTTAGATCTTCCCTTTGGATGCAAGAAGAGGGAGTCAGAATATTGTTACAGACTGCATTACACTGACAGTCTAAGCTCTGTTTATGTATGATCCTTTTTTTACTCTGGACTCAATAAAATTTAGGTTGCGAGTGTGTCTGTCCAGCACTTGACAATCTCAAGCTATACATAAAGTCAGAGCACTGGTAGCAAGTAAATTAGACACCAGTCTTCAGATGAGAATAGCATTAACTTACACTGGCAGTAACAACAGTAAAGCTACCAAAAAATCCTAGCTTAAAATGACTTAATTGCAATATAATGAATTTAATAACAGGAGGACAAACAAGCAGATCAGCAATACCAGCTGCCCTTTCATGTTTCTGGAAGAGTCTAAAACAATACCACTTGTTAAATTATTTAAAGATGGCAAGCCTGAAGTTGGTCCAAGAGTCTCTAAGCGTCGTCGTGAGGTTTAGGAATCCGAGGTAACTCTGTGATGGCAACTACTTCATTGACTACGTGCCTTTGGTTCTAGGAGACCAAGCTGACAATTTTGATATTCATCGTCACTAAATAGATGCCTTCATAAAGATATTTTAGTTTCCTCCTCTTTCAACAGTTTACAGTCAAGTTGTAGCAGGACTGTATAATCAATACAAATGTTTTTAGGAGATATTCTTTCTCTGTGGAAAAAAAAATTAAAATAATTTCTAGCTTTCCTTTCATCAAGGTTGTGTAACCAGTCTAAGTTTAATGTGAAAAGTTATTTTACTTTCTGGGCTAGGTGTTTTTGTTCTACAAAATGCTGCAGTTTTTCGGTTTTAACAAAACATCTAGTTTCCATTCTAGCGTTGGCTAGAATGACTCCTTGATATATGTATAAAGAGCAATAGTTGCCATATGAAAGGCAACAGCATGTGTGTTCTGCTCTGAATGCATTTCACCTGCCTTTCCCACCACATGTTTTCACATAGTCAAGAAACAGGTGAAAGGGTGATCTTAGCTGAAATGTATTGCTTTCTAGATGTACTCAACATGCTCCCTCCATTTTTTTTTTAGGGAAAAAAAAAAAAACAGAGCTTGAAGAACTAGGAGGATCACTTAAATACTTAAAATCAGATAGGCCAAATTTGGGTCAATGTCCCAAGAGTTCTGGGAAGAAACTCCAAAGTTTACTAGGAAAAAATGTTTTCCAAAAGTATCAAACATCTGTGCTTTCTTCCTATATCAGAAAATTATAGCACAGCAAAAAAGATTGGAAAATTGTTCCTTGAAAGCAAGAAGATCTCTGCCCGTCTAAGGCGTAGAGCATTTTCCTACCTTCAAATCTATATGGCTTTAAAATAGTATGTTTAATCATATTTTAACCTATTTCCCTTTAACAAGGGAACCAAACCAGAAGTTTAGCAGTACCCTGAATGACTCTGGGATTACTTTGTCATAAGTTAAATGAATGTCCCCAAATTGTCTCCATAAAGTTTTCTAGTCATAACTTGCCCAGCTGTATTTTAAACATGCTGTCCCAGATAAGCTATCGATACTGATGTGTGCATCAAGATGTTGCACTGCAGAGAACTTCAGTCTGTTCCTCTTAACAATATGAAGGTTCTTTGATGACTTTATAGGTCATGACACATGGAAAAGATATATGCTGGGAGAAGCCTTCCAGTCTTGTGGACACATACATGCCAAGACCTCGTGCCTAGAAATTAAAACTGGGTGCTGGAAGTGGCCACTAGGCAGAGTGGCAGAGTTGTTCACCCGTGGTGCTTTTGTGATAAGGCCAGACATCTTCATACTGCTCATCACGTTATTTGCATCCCAGAAGAACTTTTGTGGTGTCATATGGAGACTTCCTGAAAGTCTTAGTAACTGCTTTTGCTGTTGCAGTCCATCATATTCCTTTCATTTCCTCGGATGATTCTTAAGGAATAATTAGAATAATTGTGAATAATTAAAAATAAGGACTGTTTTTCACTCCACCGTAGTTGGGAGAAGAGGAGAATGAAGGTGTGGCAATGGATGGCAATCATTCTGTCCTTAGAAAACAGGTCTTTTGTTACCCCATATAAGTAATCCCTAGGGTGGCTAGAGTCAGTTCTCTAAAGATCTTGACTTTTTTCTGCTAGAATTTTTGCATAGCTTTTTTTTTTTTTGTTATTATTTTAGTGTAATAGCTTGAGATATTTTATTACGAATGGTTTACAGAGCTGCTTCAAATTTAATTGCCTTTACCTCAAAAAGCTTGTTAGATCTCGGGTGTGAAGACGTTTCTCTTCCTCCCTCAGCTCTCTGAACAGCTGACAAAGGCAGGGCAGCGTGCCGAGTAAACTTTTCCCTCAGTTTTCACTGCAAAAGCTTTCAACCAGCTTAATTGATTCTCCCACTTGACTGTGTAGTACAAGCGTTTGATGGGATAAGTTTATACTTGTCTATAAAAGTGAAAAAGTGATATACAAGAGACACTTGTGACTCATGGTCCATTATCAAGATTATTAACTCCTCTGAAGTCCTGTAATGAACAATCTGTCATTTACAAGCTAGTAGTACATCATCGCTTAATGCGCTGAATACTTCTGTATTGCTAAAAAGCTAAGTAATAATCCGTTAAGTAGCCTGTCCCACCATAACAGATCTTTACCGGTCTTGGAGGGAGGGTTAACAGGAATCTCTTGAGCTTTCTGTATGTCTTTTGGATTCCGTTTCTTGTAATAAAGTGTCCTCACGCACTTAGTCTTGGCACAATAGCTTGTGTCCAGCTCACTTGTGTATTTATGCGTTGCAGATGTCTGCCATGCCTATCTGCTGTCATACTTTGGCACATTATTGTAATTTATTGTCTGGTAAATTCATTTCTGCTTACGTGTCTGAACTTGTGTTTTCAGCTGTATGTTTGAGGATTATTTTTAAGGGGTTTTCTCAGCTGGCTATGCATTTTATGTTTGACTTTTCCAGTGACACTCAGCTGTGGAAATGTTTAGTACCTGAGCCAAATTAGCTTTAAATGCTTCCTGTTACAGCTCCTTACTCTGAGTGTCTGTATGTACTCCTGAAGACACTCCTGCTGTAAGAAACATCGTGCCAGACCTGATTTTTTCCATTCTGTGCCCACTTTCAGAAGTCTAGCTGATCTTTTCACATCAGTGCCTACAAAGTGGTTTTCACTGGTTTAAATTTGTTACTCTCAGACGGCTTTCAAAGACATTTCATGACTAGAAACAATTGCCCAGTGAACACTTTGGGAACTTTATGTATCAGAGGGAACTCTTCAGATGCAAATCGTATGCACAAAACCTTTAATGGTCACATTTTTTATTAAGGGCACATCCACAAATAATTTACCAAGGGCTACAAAGTTATTAAAAGTCAATAATCTGATTTTTACCAACACAAACAAATAAATGGATGGTATAGTGTAGAATAATGCACAATATCTTTTATTAGTATGTTTATCCCCATCTTTATCAGATGTCACTTCTGTCAGTAGCAAAATTAAAATATCTACTGATCATTTCTGAATCTTTTATTGATATTTTATATGAGCACCTTTCAAAAAAATATTTATTTATTCAACAACATTCACTTTCGACAGTCCAATAAATGCTTCTAAAATCATCTACACTTGCTTCCTCTGGGACATTTATAGAGAACCTTATGTCAAACTCTGTGAAAGACTTTTCCTTAAAGCAAACATAAAAATGTGGTTTTGTGACATGAACTTATACTCAGTAAATAAGAATTTGGTTTATCAATTTTAACTTCAGGCCATTATTAATTCTTTTATGCACATTCAAAGTGATTAAACTGCATCAATAATCCCAGCTATAAAAAGTGTATCTATTGTCTTCTGGTTTTGTGTCTGGAAAAGAAACAATCAGCTGCTTCAGGTAATGGGACAATTCTTGATATCAGTTGTGTTTTTAAGGTTTAATGTTATATGCATGCAAATATTTAAATCATGTACAAACCTAGGGGACCTGATTCAGGGTGGGCTTAAGCACATATGACACGCATATTTACTTATTGATAATTTCCACTAACTATATGTGTGTGTAGCCGTGTCTAAATAGCCCAAAGCAAAATACATCCAAGGATAACTCAGTAAAGTTATGAAGAAAGCTTTAACAATTGCAGTTCTTAAATTAAAGTACGAAGATATGATGCACAGTCAACAGTCACGGAGGTGAGCAAAAATATCACCTCACAAAGTACAGTGTAAACAAAATGGTTAGCAACCTCCCAGCCTCAAAATAAAAAATAACAACAACCTTGATTCATAAAACAGACTGGTCTCCTTTGGCTCCAAAATAAATACCAGCTTGTCAGACTGTTTGACTATATGAAGCACCTGGCATGCTCTTGATACTATCCAGGCTGTAAATCATAATGAGAAAATATCACAGACCTGGGCTCAGTGACCCATGTGGTTCTCTTCATCTCTGTGTTCCTGTGATTAACTATTCAAACAAGATCTACACAACCTGGTCTAACCGATCTGCTTATCTTTAGATGCTCAGGAATACCTCTCCATCTGTTTTCTATATATCCATCCGTGTGGCACCTGGGATAATTAAGCATTAAAAGCGCAGGCAGGACTTCAGTCAGCCTGCTTGAGCTATTGCAATCTGAGCTTCGGTTCAGACCTAAATCTTCAGATGTACTCGGGGTGAATTCTGCCTTTAATAAAGCTCCTAGCTTTGCCTGATTTTCAGATGCTGAACTACTTTAGGGGGTCTGAAGTTCAGTGGAGATCTACGTCCAGAAGGTTTCAAAGAGTCAAGCAGGTCACCAACTGGGTCTTGAGAGGCTTTCTTGGTTAAGAGCCTATGATTTAGGCACCAGTTAGGTGTTCAGACATCTTGTATCCCTAAAACAATTGAAAACCAGATGTCTAAACACCACAGCAGATCAAAATCCCAGGTGCCCAAATTCATATAAAGATCATTACTTTTGTTATTGTAGAAGACATCTCCTCCACCAAATTTCCATTCTCTTTCATAGAGTCAGTCAAAATTTTCTCTTTGCAAAGCAGGCATTCAAGAAACACCTGAGCCAAAAGGTAGGCACAGGATGTTGGTTGACACATGGGAAGCAGTCAGTTAAGAAGACCTTCACATTTTGGTTTTTGCTTTTCTTCCTTACACTTCAGAAAAGACGTTTGTTGAAGAATATTTATTGTGTTTGTTGAATAAATCAGATATGTTCTTAGTATTTTTCACCTGCTTTATTAAAAATGTGCTTCCTAGTCTACCTCCTTGTGTTCACATTCAGATGTTCTGCCTGGTTTTCTTCACTTGCTTCTCTAAATATTTGTCATTGGGTTATTTGAAAGAGAATAAAAACAAAACAAAAAAAAAAGAGAGAGGTCCATACAGCTTTCAGGAAGAAAAGACTTAAACAGGCTGAGAATTAGTTTATACATTGATTTGCTTTTTATGCTGTTTAGAAAGCCTTAACTGTGAGACAGAATTTTTTGTCATATATCATGCACACTCTCACACTGAAGCAGCCTTTATTTGACCTCTTAATCAATCTGAGTGCCAGTGCAGGAAAAAAAGAGAGATATACAAGATAGCTTACATAAACGCCAAGTTGGCTGTGTTCCTCTGAACCATCTGCACTTCTAGCCATGGTCAGACTAAATGTCTGCTAATGGCCCCCTTCTTCTATGATCCATTTATATGTCCCTCTTTCTCCTTTTTTCTTTTTTTTTAAGTGGAAAACAAATGGCATTATTGGACCGGCTCCGCTTCAATGCAGCTGTGAACTGCAGGCCTCGAAAGGCAGCCAAGGAGAAGTCAGACAGCAAAGCCTTTCTGCTTAGAGAAGCAAGGCCAAAACTGCTGATTTGGCTTCATTTTGATACATGATATACTTTTTTTAATCTATAAATTTTAATGTGGTCCTTAGAGGATATATTTTGAGCTGATGCTCTTTCCATTTCTTTTCTTCTTTCCCCACCCTTTAGAAGCAAAGAGGTTTGTTGGACTTTTTCCGGGCTATAATTACTGGACCTTGCAACTTGTTAATCCATCTGCAGATAGGATGAAACTTGAAATCAAGACAAATTGTATGTGACTGATAAGACAGTGGTCAGGATCAGTTTCCTGATGGATTAGGCTTTGGCCATAAACCAATGTATTCTCAGTAGTGCTTTGATACTAGTGGAAGGTGTATTTTGTGAGAAGCAGGAGAGGGGAAGTGGAGAGGAGCCAGCAAAGCAAGACCCTGAGTCCGGCCGGGATCTCCAGGTACTCCTGTATTATAAAAAACAATTAATCATTTTTCTCTAAAGCTGATTATGAATCTTTAGTGTTTCCTTTTAGAGCCTGGCTTTTTGCAACAGCCCATCTTTGTGATGCTAATTTTCCCTATGGCCAAAAGATTTGAGTAGTCAAGTATGGACCCGTTGTCAACAACTTCCACATACATCTGTAAGAATATGTACCCAGTCTGTTTTTCCCAGGCTGTGTGAGTGAGACGCTGTTCTGATCTGGGAATCCCATAGCTGGGTTAGCTTAGCACTGGGCTAAGATCCTGTATTAGGAGGTGTACATTACCCTGGGAACAGCTCTTCAACACAATGAGGTTTTGGACCCAAACTTGGCCCACACTCTGCGAGGTCGCTTGCCACGCTGAACCCTTCCTTGTAATTCTTCCTTTTGCTCATGGTATAAAATCAGCCAGGCATGACATTCCACCAATGAGTGACTTAGGAAAATACTAACAACAGAGCTAACAGCTGAAGTGTCAGGATCTGCGTGCGCCTCCTGAGGGTGTGCAGTGCAGGTCTTGCCCAGTGGAAGGCTGCTCCTCCTACACAGCCCTCTTCCCACCGTTCTCTATTGCTTTGTCAGGAAAAGGAAAAAACTCAGGGAAAGCAAGTGACTGTTTAAATTAAATCAGTCCACTGATGTGTCATATTTCAAACAAAAAAGGATACTAAGCTCCACCAAAAAGACATTATGGAAAGATAAGCTTTTAAAATTCCTCTCGGTGTCTTTAAACTGTGAAATAAAATGTACATGTGAACCACTTCCCCTAAAGTCAGGCCCATGACCGATTTAATATGGTGACATAATCACACCATCGTAATTTTCCCCCCATTAAAGTTGAGGATTGGGAACTTCAAGGGTACCAAGGTTTAAAAAAAATCAGTTGGGGGTGGGCTTCTAAATACCTTGGATGATCTTGACTGAGAGTCTTGAATTAGAGACCCCAGGTCCATATCTTGCCACCTACACATGTATTCTCATTTTCAAAGGTGCCCAGCACTTAATAGTCATTGCTGACGTCAGTAGCGGGTGTGACGTGCCCAGTGCTCCTGAAGAGGAAAGCTGCAGTGGATCCTGAGCCCTGCCTGCTGTTTCTTAGGGACAGATTATAAAAATTAGCTCTCCCATGTGTTGCACTCATTCC